>NC_056751.1:66693765-66793765 GCF_019279795.1 Protopterus annectens
TGGCCAACTGTCTCAGTGACAGAACCCACACAGTGAAAGTAGCCGACTCCAAATCCAACTTCAGACCAGTGACAAGTGGAGTACCACAGGACTCAGTCCCGGGTCCTCTCCTGTTTGGCATTTACTTCTCAGAAGTCCAGGCTAATACAGCAGGTCTTTGGCTAAAGAAGTTTGCAGATGACTGCAAACTAGGTGACATAATAGAATCGCCTAATGATGTGGACATTCTACAAAGGAACCTCACTGAGACTGATGCTTGGTGTCAAAGTCATGGCCTCAAGCTCAATGCCAAAAAGTGAATTGTCATCCCCTTTGGGAAAAAACACTGTACCCATGAACTACCACATAGGGGGTAGCCTACTAAACACCGAAAGTGTGATAAGAGACCTTGTGAGACTGGTGGACAGTAGTCTCTCCTTTGATAATCACATCGCCACAATAGTCAGGAAATCCTTCTACGTGGCACACCTCATCACAAAGGGGTTCACCTCCAGAAAAAAAGAGGTCATTGTTCCTCTCTACTCATCCATCATCAGACCCATTATAGAGTACAACTCCCTGTTTGGCATGTACCTCACAAGGCATCTACTACAACTAGGAAGGTCGCAGAAATACCTCATTAAGAAGATTACTGGCCTCAAACAGATGCCATATGCAGACCATCTCAAAAAACTCCAGCTCTGCTGCATCGCTTATTGCCTACTCAGAGGCGACCTCTGCCTAATATACAAAGCCATGTCAAACCCAGATCTGTTGGACATGCTACACTTAAAGAAACCCCAATCCCTCCAAGCCACATGGGACCTAAACCTTGCCACCACAATAATAAGAGCATGCTGGAGAAATAGATTCCTGTCCAGAGACTTCCCATGCTCTGGAACAGACTACCCATTCATGTCAAGCAAAGCTCCTCATTAGCCCTCTTTAAGAAAAATCTCAACAATTGAATGGGAAATATGAAATTCACCCTGGGGATCACTTCTGTGGCTCTGCTAGACAGAGGCACAGGAAAATAACTTTCTTGGATAGCGAAAGCCAGGAAACTTTTTTGGCTAGGCTTATATAGGCCCCAGGGCTGATAGCCTAGTACCTACCTATGAACCTATTGCACACACTGGGAATATCTTGGTATATCTACAGGGGTCATAATGTAAGTCACCACTAGATGCAACCAGGTAGCAAAAACATGCCTTTCTTTGCCCAAACACACTCTACATGATGACCTAGGTTTGTAACAGAACATAATTGGATCTTCTGTCTGTCTGTCACTTTTTTATAGATGTCATCAACCAGGGATCCAGAACACATCTGGCATTGCCAGTAATATGCCTCTAGTGGAAGTCACCCTTCATAAACCACGTGCCATACATGGTAGTCGGAGTAACTGTCTTAGTGGCCTGCAGACACATTGTAGATGATCCCTTTTGCATTATAGACCACCTGGCAGTTGATAGAATGATAACCTTCACAATTTACATACCTTCTTCCCAGCTTCCCAAGCAGGGCCTGTATTTCACTGTGAATGTAGTATATGATTCCCTGTACCTCAGGGAAGGGAGATGTATCATAAAAGTCCTGCATGGTCTTCTCTGTAGAAAGAGGAAACCACATATACTCCTTCACATGATGTCGCATGGCATTGAGGAACAAATGGAGAGTTCTAGAGGCTAATAACTGAGATACTTCCTTGGTGTCCCCTGTTGGTTGCTGAAAGGCTCCTGTAGCTAGTATTCATAAAGCTACACATACTTTAGTATCCACTACATTCAGTAGTACTTGATTCTCATGAGGTTGCATATGAGCAGACAGATGTTTATCAGCTTCTATATGGTGTTTTTATCCACTGAGTACCAGTCTGCAATGTCAGTGTTGTGAAAGCCATGGAATGCTACACACATTCGGATGACACAGCAGCTCTGAGGGTAATGAGTTGTACCACCATGGCTTCTCGTGGTAATAATAGCTTGTTGCATATACACATTCACAAAGCTGCAGCAAATCCATAATTCCAATACTCCCGTGCATGTACACTAGAATTTCAGTGTGTCAGTATCACTGGTGTTTCTGCATCATGTCTCAGAATTTATACATTTCTGAATAGATTCACTGTCATGTTTTTCTTTATTTACATATATGGAGACACTCCTTTTAATAATTTTGCTTATTACCATATCATTGTGCAGCCATTAGCATATACTTTGAGTAGCTATGCTGCTTAGCCTCCCCACTTGCTCTCAGTGCATCTCTGAATTGCACACACCACATATGTGGCTGCTTAACACTCACAATCACCTATTGTGATGCATCAAATGTTTCTTAATGATATGGCTAGTTATCAAACTGCATTAGTAAAGTAAAATGACTATGGAGTCCAGAGAGATTAAGGACTGGTACATACAGAAACTGGAAAAAAAAGCATATTTTGTATCTTGTCTTGACGTTTTATGTTATACAAATGTTTGTGTGGCACTCCTAGCAGTCATTACTAATTTTTATTGTGTTCTAATCCAATATTCCTTGATGAGTAGCAATGGTGGATCCAGAACAGATATGGATGGGGGGCTAACACTGTATAAAAACAGATGTCAGCAGTTATCCAGTACTAGACAGTCTCACATCTTGGTACAGTCTCCCCTCACTTTCTGTATTTAGAAATATACATATGAAGCTATGAGCACTGAATTAAAGAAAGCAAATACATTTCATACAGACATTAAAAGCAGAACCAGAATTTATAACAGTCGGAATTCACGTTAGACAAAAGTAATTTCTTATTTCACTTACCCCCTACCCTTCCCTCAAGTCTGCCCACAGCATCTGGATGACATCATCCTGTAATTCTATATCTTGTCTTAGTCTTCAGCTTTTTCTTCAGTTATTTCAGCAGACCAACTGGCCAATAATTCACTGACATTCACTGAAATAAATTGATTAAGCCAGGATTATAGGTATCTGGTAGGCCATGGGGTTCTAGATTCTCTAAGTGTATTTTATGAGATATTTTTTAATCTTTTGATCCAATAAAGGCCTGAATAAAAATCTTGACTAAGGAAGAAATAAGTTGTGTAGAATGTTTAAGATTAAAATAAAGTTTTCCAATAAAATAAAAAGACAAGTGTTTATTATACGCAAGTCTTATCTAGAAATAGTGATTACCTTCCTAACCTCCCCAAAATAGTCACCTTCTGTGAACTACTTTGGTGTTAGATCAAGATGAAAGTGAAAGAACAAGTGGCTACATACATTTTACACTGTTGCTTTATTAATATAAACAGCATGCCTACTAATCCCTACCACCAAAGGATTGCCATCTGTATACGTCTATGTTTCTCCTACATGGTATACTACTTCTAGATAAGCTATAGTACCTTTCTGTGCAAGCCTCTGAGTTCTGACAGTGAGAAAATTAAGGCAAAAAATGGACACACTGTCTCCCCCACATAACTTGTAACCCACCTTTCTGAGTACAAACCCGGGCATGGGTAATTTAGATTGAAACCTAGTGAAGAGGTTGAATTTCCGCTTCTAAGTCTGTGTCAAAATCCACTTACAAATCTCAGGGTGTGAGTGTTGCCAAGCCCCAAGAAACTCAGAGTCTAGATGCTCTGTGATGTATTTTTGTTTTATTTGGAAAGATAATTCGCTCACTCACTCTCTTATGAGTCCATTCTGACTCCTAGAGTGACCCTATGGATAACCAACTCTGTCCTCAGAGTTTACAAGTCAACGGTGTCCCATTACTTGGCCATTTCTCCCCAATTACCATAAATACTGTTTAAACCTGTCAATGTGTGTACTGTTTTATTTACTTCTAAAGTGATTACAGATATTGAAATAAAATAGCACAAACGCTGATAGCCATTTGCTAATACAAATTACAGTCTCACAATGAAAGCAGACTTAGAACGAGCAGTAAACTTCTCTGCCCTTGAAACTCAAATTCATTGAAACGACATGAAAACCCACATTTAAACCAAATGCATCTGGCCAGTGGAGGATTAAGTTTACCTTTGGGCTGTTTTCAAACCATAGGATCCTTGCACACATTTTAGGACCATGCATACGTAATATGTGTTCTTTGATCCACCTTCCTGATTGTATTAAATTATATTCCTTGTAATATAGTACCACTTGTTACAATGTGTTTCAAATTTGTAATTTTGAACATCCTTTTAATAAGCAATGAAAGAAAATGTATGAACTAATAATGAGAAAACTACCCATTTCAGAAAATTTCAACTATAAAAGGCAAACACCTTTCATTACAATCCACCAATATCGCTCATGTAAACACAATCTCTGCAAAAGTAAAAGTCATACAAATAATTCTACAATAAAGAGAGCTGTAATTAAGAAAGAGGTTGCTATTGGCAAGCAACTTTGCATTTCAGTGTTTCATCTACAAATTCGGTGCCTGCTGCCCATGAAGAATTATTTCCATATGTTACATATAAAAAATACTGGTAAGCTGGTAATACTCAATAGGGAATGACTGACAGACTTGATAACAGATTCATAGTTACTAGACATCTCATACAAAGGAGGACACACTCAGGAGTGTAGAACCCCTATCCCCCTTTAAAATGCACCACATAATCGACAATAAAAAGGACACTGCAATATCAGCACTCCATCTACATGAGCAACATCATGTGTAACAATATCAAGTGTTGACCATCCAATTAGTACTAAAGTCACTGCACATAAGAACTTGTAGGGAAAGCCTACTGATTTATTTATTTGCTTTTAATTCCTGTAGCTTTTTCTTGCCACATCAGTACAGCACAGCCAAACCTTGCCATGTCCACAGCTTCCACAAAGCTGCACTGTGTATATAAATGAAACAACTACAGCTGCAATGTGGACAGCAGCACCATAAATAAACTTGTAGCATGGTCAAATTCTATGTCTGTCTCTGGCTATCAGTCTGTGTCTCGGTGGGTGTCTGTGTGCATGTCGGTGTGTCTGTGTATATTGCAGGGATGCAGGATGACCTCCATACTTTATGTTCAGTTGGGTAAAATGTACATTTCTTTAAAACCTGCTATAATTAATAAGCTATATGGTACAGTGGCATGCATCCTTGACTATGCACTGCAAAGGCAGGGCACATTTCCTTGCAATGCCTGCTGCATGTCCCACCCAGTGATACCACCTAGAACATTGCAGGAAGCAGAGTTAAGAAAAGTTCCACACTTAAAACATTGCTGGCAAGGACTCATCCCACTCATTGGGGTATAATGGCTTGCACCTCTGCAGAGCATGCAGGCCCCTGGAGGGGCATGGAGGACAGGAAGATATTGACAAGTAGGCCAGAGAGACATGAAGTCAGTGCTGACTGTGGAAAACAAACAGGAAATCAAGCAGTATATACATAAAAATATGCATACCATTTATTCAATACTTCCACTAGGACAGGTGGAACTGAGTCACCAAAGATTCCAGAGTTTTAATTACACAGGACTTCATTTACTGTTTCAGAAGTATGTTTGGGCAGCCAGTCAATTGTCAACGGCCTGAAAAAGGTTGGGATTTCACAGCTGCTGTAATAAAAAAAAATTAAAATGCAAGCAGCAAAATAAATTTAAATCCAGAACAGCAAATGACCACCTGTGTAAAATGGCCAGTTTAAATTCCACTTGTGAATGTGGAATACATGTCCATCCATGTTAGCATACAATGCATGGACACATGGTCCTTCTTAAAGGTGAAGACCCACTGCAGAGTGCACAATGAAGTAGTTATTTTTTAATTGTTGAAGCCTCCTACAGCTTTAAAAGTGGGAGGGTGCTCACCCCCCTCTCCCTCTGATTCTGGTGCCAGTGGCAGACAGACAGTAAAAAGAGAGCAAGAGCCGAGACAGAGAATCACTCCCAGAGTGACTAGTGGCATAGCTCGAGTTTGTGCCACCCGAGGCTGTCTTTGAGTTTGCTACTGCCCCTCCCTCCTCACAAAATCATGGTCAAATGGGGCCCACTCATACACAGCCATGCCACCTGGAGCCATTCCAGTGTCCCAATACTCGGCTATTTTTTTCCATTTACCATAAACACTGTAATGTGCGTACTGCTTCATGCTTTACTTCTACAATGATTATTTGGATTTCATGTAAAACTTTTTAATGTTCTGTAGTCCTATCTCACCTTCATTTTTACACATGGGTTTGGAGCCAATCCTTGGCTCTGACTCTTTCGATTACAAAGCTCGAAGTCTCTAAGTTGGCTCATGGCAAGGTAGGTATCCCATAGTGCACTAGTAACAATCCCTCAGATCTCATTTGCTGCTCTGCGAGTTCAGAAGCGCTCTCTTTCTTGGCCGTGGCTAAGTTGGAATATTTTCTTATTCAAATATTTACAGTGATCTTTTTTTGACTATAATAGTTAGTTTACTATTAATAGCTTACAATTGTTAAATTGTAGTAGTTAGTTAGTGTGTTTTTTGAAGTTTTATTGCAAATTGTTGTTGCTAACTGTTGGCTGTCACTTTTGCAGGTCTTCCTTAGTGGTATCCCTTCATTTTCTGGGTGCTAGTTACAGCTAATGTTTTCTTAGGCATAGGTCCATTTTTTTAGTTAGGACCTACTCTAGCCTTTGTCTGTTGCTTGATTATTCTCTATCTCACCTACCCGTCTGTTCAGGGCTAGGCCCATTTAAGTTAGAGGACCTAGTTCTCTATTCCTGTGTGTTGTTTCCTCAGCAGGGCTAGGCCCGTTTAAGTTAGAGGACCTAGTCCTCTGTTGTCTTTCT
Organism: Protopterus annectens; assembly: GCF_019279795.1. Classification (NCBI taxonomy): domain Eukaryota; kingdom Metazoa; phylum Chordata; order Ceratodontiformes; family Protopteridae; genus Protopterus; species Protopterus annectens. The sequence goes on from NC_056751.1 coordinate 66,700,512, forward strand.
CCCTTGTGTTTTTTTCTTGAGCAAGGCTAAGCCCATTTAAGTTAGAGGACTTTGTCCTCTCTTCTTATTATCTTTCTACAATTATAGTCTGTGATTGTTGTTGTGGTAGTATGTCTAAGGAAACTAAAGACCATAAATCTTCAGGTTTCAAGAAATGCATTAAGTGTTCACAAAAAATGTCCCTGACTGATGGGCATAGTATTTGTGTTTATTGTTTAGGAGCCATACTACTTCAGGAGACATGTACTTTTTGCCATTCTTTTAGTTCCCGGGTTCTCCAGGAAAGGAAGAACAAACTGACTTTGAAAGGTCTCCTTAAACCTTCCTTTGAGGAAGATTTAGCTTGCTCTTCTTCTTCTCACTCCAGGTCTCCCTCTTCTAAAAAAGAGGTCAAGTTGGTGAAAAGATAGTCTCCTACACCGACTACTAAATCAGGACCTCCAGAAAAAATTGCCAAAATTGACAAACCTTCTACCTCTTTGGCTCCTCTGCCTTCGGAGCTGGTTGAGGTTATTGACATAGACCTTCCAGTTTCGGCCCCAAGTTTTTCGGAGCCAATAGCTGAATCCATACCTCGGAGCTGGTCAAGAGACTTATACCAGTATCCCTGACACTCAGATCTTCAATTTTGCAGAGATCTCGATCCCCTACCTTGTCTTCCAGATCCCCCGGAGTCTTTCTGAGGAGGATGTCAAGAGGGTAGTGCTTAGACATTTGAAGTCGTCGGCACTAACAAATTTGTTGTTGGCTCGACCCAATCGGTTCCGGAGCCGCCTAAGGTCGTATTACCTACTTCTGTTCCTCCTCCGAGCCATGCTGGTCTTTTGGAGCCAGAGCTATTGGTGCTGTTTGTTGTGGAACCGTCGGTTCCAGCACCTCAACTGTCTGTCTCGGAGCCGTGTTCCACTTTGACACCTTCGGTGCCATCCCTGGTGAGTAGGAGCCGAAGTTCACCAGTCGGCCCCGATAGGGACGCTTGGCCCCGAACTTTTTGGTTCCGAGCCTACCTCTCGGTGCGTCGGCTTGGTTGAGCTCAGATCCTACATCTGTCTTAGAGCCGATTGCACCGGAGCCGGGGGCTACTTCCACTTCCTAGGAACCGGTGGTGTCCACGGAGCCGGAGAGATCTGCCTTCAAGATGTTGAGGAGTGTGCTGTCTAGATCTTCAGCTCTATACAAGGGTACTGATGTTCTTCCCCCTCAAGTTCCGAACTCTGTCTCAACATCATCTCTCTCTTTCTTGACAGCAGAGACGTGCAGCCTCAGGAGCCCCCCTTGGGTGGCCCCCAGTCTTCCAAGACCTCCCCAGAATACCCTTCTGAGGAGCCTCCTTGGAAGAGAACTAGCAAGAGGAAGCACATAGACTCCCCTGATGAGTCCTTCACCTCTGACACTGACCTTGAGGAGTCAGAAGAGTCCCTTAGGTTGTCCTCTGATGATATCTCCTTCGTAGATATCCTAGAGATCCTTCTGATGAGGAGTCAGTGTACCTGAAGGCTTTTGGGTCTCAACCTTCAGCCTCTTGGGTGTTTCCACCTTTCAATGAGCTGTTAGATTTGGTGAATCAAAAGGTGTGGGAAACTACTGATGCCATGGAACCAGTCCCCAGAAAGCCAAACAAATTTCTTTCAGCTCCTAGGGAAAAAGAGTTTCTGACCAAAGGTGTGCCTGTAGATACCATAGTGGTGGCAGCAGCCACAAAGAAGGAACTAGCAGAAACTTCCTCATCTGTCCACCCACCGAACAAAGAGTCTCGGACAATGGACAGATACAGGAAGCGTATTTTTTCTTCAGTGGCTTTTACACTCAGATCGCTGAATTACCTCACCCATTTCACTAGGCTTTAAAGAGATCTCCTAAAAGAGCTAGGAGATAATCTCCAAGGTACTTTAACTGAAGGAATCCCTGAGAAGGTTACTGCTCAGTTGTTCACCTTAAACTCTATTGTTAACTCCTCCATGAGGCTGATATCTTATGCAGCAGATGGAGTGAGCAGGGCAGCAGGTTCAGGAGTTTCCCTTAGGAGACACTCCTGTATGCGCTTATGTAACATTGCAGAGCCCTTCAAATCTACATTTACCAATGCCCCCTTTGATGGTTCCTCTCTATTTGGACCAAAGGTAAAAGACACACTCACCAGATGCGAGCAGGAAGGGAAGACTCTCTCTGCCATGGGAGTTCATTTTTCCGTTCCTTCTTGACCATACCCTAAGGGTCAGAGAGGCAGAAAAATGTGGTTCAACAAATCTCAGAGATTTTTCCCAGATGCGCAAGGTGATTCCTTCTCCAGAGGCAGAGGAGGAGGAAATAGTGGTAGAGGTCACCCTAGAGGCAGGGGGGGGGGTCCACATACCCAGGGTGACTGTGATTCCTTTTGTGGACGTCCCTATCAGCGCTCCTGAAGTGGGGCCTGACTGTACTTCTTTGGAGACAGTCGGGGGTTGCTTATCTTTGTACCCAGAAGCCTGGCATGACATCACACAAGACAAGTGGGTACAAATAATAATTTCCAGAGGATACTCCATACCCTTCTCTTTTCCACCCCATCCAACCAAGAGAATCCCAGATGTTCCACCCAATCACAGGGATCAAGCAACTATAGAAGTCCAAAAGTTGCTTCAAAAGAGAGTCATCCAAACCATCCCTGCAGACCAGATAGGATTCGGAACTTACTCCAGATTCTTTTTAGAGCCAAAATGAACAGGGGACTGGAGGCCCATCTTGGATCTCAGCAAGTTAAATGAATCAGTGAAGAAGTCCAAGTTCCGAATGGTAACACTGCAGTCTATACTCCCTCTGTTAGGGAAAGACAATTGGATGTGCTTTATAGACCTCCAAGATGTGTACTACCACATACAAATGGACAGAGCATCAAGGAGTCATTTACACTTCTGGCTGGGAGCCAGTCATTACCAATTTCGTGCTCTGCCCTTTGGTCTCACCACAGCCCCCAGGGTGTTCACCAAATGCATGGCAGTAGTAACGGCTCACTTGAGACATCTTGGATTCCAAGTGTTTCCATACCTGGACGACTGGCTCCTGACTGCCACCACCAGGCACCTACTTCTACAAGCCAGGGATTCAACCATCTGAGTCTGCACTCAGCTAGGCATTACTATAAATTGAGAAAAGTCTGTCTTGTCACCCTCTAAATATGTGACTTTTATAGGCACAGAAATAGAAACAGTCACAATGATGGCTCACCTTCCTACAGACAGAGTGCAAAAATCTAAGACAACAAATATACAGCCTGCTTCCCCAACACAAGGTCAAAGTGAAGACAGTGCTCAAACTTCTAGGAACCATGGCCTCTACTATAACTACATATGAGAACCCTACAATGGCTACTCTTTTCCCAGTGGACTCTTCAGCAACTGCCTCTGTCTCATCCCATTTTAATAACAGAATCTTGCAAAAAGGACCTTTGTTGGTGAATCCAGTCCAATCAACTAACGATAGGGAGACCATTCATTCCTCGCCAACCCGTTGTTACTGTGACCACAGATACCTCCCAGATAGGGTGTGGGGGGCATTATCTAGGAAGGACAGTCCAAGGCACATGGCAAGAACATGAGGCTCACTTGCATATCAGTGTTCTAGAGATGAGAGCAGTGCTACTAACATTGCGAGCACGTCACGACTTTATTCCTCTAGGGACAATAGCAATCCAATCAGACAATATATCAGTAGTATGGTATATAAACAAACAAGGGGGAACCAGATCCTACCTCCTATGTCTAGAGGCTGTATGTGTTTGGCAGTGAGTGATATCTTCCCAATGCTTTCTAGTTGCAATGCATATCCTGGGGAGAATCAGTGTGATAGCTGACAAGCTCAGCATGTCAATCTTGATGCCTCATGAGTGGTGTCTGAATCAGAAAGTTGCGGAACAGATTTTCCGCAAATGAGGACAGCCTTGCTGCAATCTGTTTGCCACCCCAATAAACACCAAATGCAGCAGCTACTTCACCTTTATCTCCCCCCCGGGGGAGACACCGAGAGATGCACTTGTCCACAATTGGCCCTCGGGACTTCTTTATGCTTTTCCTCCCTTTCCGCTAATATCGAAAGTGATCCAAAAAGGAAAGACTTTGGGAAGCAGAATGATTCTCATTACTCCTTATTGGACTCATCAGATTTGGTTCCCCTTTCTTGGGCCTCACCTTCTGGATGATCCATGTACTCTGGACCTAGTACCAGACCTTCTGACACATATATCAGGCATGTTCCATCCCTGTCTCCACACCCTCAACTTGACAGCGTGGCTGCTCCACTTCCATCCCTAGTCAGGCTTCATGATTTCTTCCCTGCAGTTACACATATCCTGATGTCTTTTGATAAACCTTCTCCGAGAATATTCTATGCTAGCAAATGGAAACAATTTTCTCTTTGGGCACAAGCTAGGAACATAGATCCATACACAGCCTCCATTCCCTTAGTGTTAGAATTTCTAACCAAACTTTTTCATCAGGGATCAGCTGCTGCTACAATCAAAGTTCAATTAGCAGCTATCACCAATTTTCATTTGGGACAACATGAACCTAATCTTATGGTTCACAGATTGTGTAATTTTTTTTTAAAAGGCACTACCTTATTAAGACCTCCTTTTCAAGAACCTATATCTCCCTGGGATCTAAATTTTCTTCTTTCAAAACTTACCTCACCGCCTTTTGAACCTTCACATAAATGTGATTTAAAGTTCCTTTCATAAAAAAACATTTTTCTGGTAGCCATTACGCCCATCAGAAGAGTGTCAGAGCTGCAAGCACTCTGTCAAACCTCCTTACTTGATATTTCATAGAGACAGAGTTTCCCTTCGCACTAACCCTTCCTTCATCTCCAAGATTTGCTCACAATCAAATATTAATCAAACTATTGATCTGCCATTCTTTTTTCCAAATCATGCAAACAAAACGGAATATAAGTTTCACCAACTTGATGTGCACAGGCAGTTAAGGTTCTATCTACATAGAACCAAGGAGTTTAGGAGATCAGACCAATTATTTATATGTTTTTCAGAGATGAGAAAAGGAATGCCAGTCTCCAAGATAACATTATCAAACTGGATTTCAAATTGCATATCATTTATTTACTCTTCTAATGACAAAGAGCTCCCATTTAAAATTAAAGCTCATTCCACCAAATATATATCCACATCTGCCGCTTTTCAAGCCAGAATTCCAATAGACAGTATACATGCAACAGCAGCAACTTGGGCTACCCCTCCTACCTTTATTACTCATTACAAATTGGACTTGGCCTCCAGGGGTAGAGCCTTATTTGGTTCCATGGTTCTTAGGAGTATATTCCCATGAGCTACCTGAGAAAAAGGTGCTTGGGATGCTGTCTCATATGTAAGAATGAAGGCGAGATAGGTCTACAGAACATAAAGAAGTTATGTACTCACTATAACGTTCCATGTTTGTAGTCCATCTCGCCCTTCATTCTTACGAATCCACCCACCTACCCCCGTCCATGTATCCTTGGAGGATCTGGAAACAAGATAATGTCTATCTTCCTTAGGGTTGTAGACCTTTCATCTTTGTTTTTCCTTGTGGAAATACTTTATATCACTTTTATAGACAGCAGCAAACAAGATCTGGGGATTATTACTAGTGCACTGTGGGATACCTACCTTGCCACAAGCCAACTTAGAGACTTTGAGCTTTGTAATCGGCCGAGCCGGAGCCGGGGATCAGCTCCGAACCCATATGTAAGAATGAAGGGTGAGATTGAATACAAACATGGAATGTTATGGTGAGTACATAACTTTTTTTTTTTAATTTTATAGCACAAGCACTGATAGACATCTGTTAAACAAATCAATACAGTCTCACAATGAAAACAGACTTAGTATTAAAAGTTCTCTACCCTTGAAACTCACATTAATTGAAACTGCAGTGAAACCCACATTCAAAGAAAATGCATCTGGCCAGTGGTGTATAAAGTTTACCTTTGGGTTGTTTTCAAATCATAGGCCCCTTGCACACATATTTAGGACCATGCAAACATACATGTGTTCTTTAATTCACCTTCCTGATTGTATTAAATTATGTTCCTTGTATAATACAGCACACGTTAGAGTTTGTCTTAAATTTATTGTTTTGAACATTTTTCCAGTAAGCAAGGAAACAAAATGTTTGAACCAATAATGACAAAATTGCCCAGTTCAGAACATTTCCATCATAAAAGTCCACTTGAACTTTTGTCATTGCAATCCACCAATCGGTAAATATGCACAATCTCTGCAAAAGTAAAAGTCCTCTAAATAATTCTGCATTAAAGAGATCTGTAACTAATGAATAAGTTGTTGCTAGCAAACAACTTTATATTTTATTGCTTTATCTACAAATAGAGTGCCTGTTGCCCTTGAAGAATAAATTGCCTATACTACATTAAAAAATGATAAGCTAGTAATATTGCAATAGGGAATGGATGGCAAACTGTTAACAGGTTCATAATTACGAGGTATCTCCTCCAAAAGAGGACAATCTCAGAACTGCATCATCCACTCCCTTTAAAGTACAACACAATACAGTACCAGAAATACATCTATCTACTGGGGGGGGGGCAGAATCCACAGCCTTCTGTATCAAAAGCCAGTATACTACCCATTGTGCTACTAACAACACAAATAGACTTGGCATAAGCAGGACTAAACTTCTCTTCCCCTGAAACTCTCAGCTCCTTGTAAAATCCACTTGACACTCAACTATGTCTCTCAACTTTGCAGCACAAGAAATCTGGAAAATGCAAAAAATTTAGGGGGTGGGACAAATGCCCAAAACCAGGGACACATTTTAAACATTGCTTGTATAATCTTAGAAAGTTGCTAGAATAAAATGATTCTGTTACCATGTGTTTCTTGATAGATAGGAAGACAGAAACTTAAATTGCTATCATTATTTAGTGAATTCAGTTCTCACAGATTTGCCAAAAAAACACAACTTTTAATTAGAACAGACCAAAAGTATGAGCCGAACATTCCAGACATTCTGTGAAAATCTGCACAATTGAGAGCTATGGACTCAACTCTTTGAATCACAGGTGGTGGTATAGGTAGAGAATTCAGGCTCTCGTTCCTTGTATCTAACCACCAGGTATACCTAACTGGGGCATTTTATAGACACACACACACACACACACACACACACACACACACACACACACACACACACACACACACACACACACACACACACACACACACACACACACACACACACACACACACACACACGGTCCCTGCACTGAGCAGTTTGAACAGCAGCAAAATAACATTTCAAAACTGAATGAATTCTGTATATTCTTTAGCAGCAAAACATTGTATTTAAAATTGGGCTGACAGGAAGAACAAAATGTCTGTGCCTGTGTTCATGCACAGATGACAGGTGTGTGTGACTGGACCAGCTACAGGACCGTTCTTAAACAAGAATGCCCTTAAAAACTAAACAAGTGCCGCCCGAGTCACTTTGATGCTTAGTAATGCAATGGGGGGGGGGCTTCAGCCCCCCCCCCACAGTAAATCTGCCCGTGAATAGGACATACTTATGTGATTTTTTTAGTCGGGTTTTCTTTTGTTCCATAATGTACTCTTGAGCCCTTAGTAAATGAAATGATCATACCCTGTTCTTCTATGCTAATTCGGTTAGAATGGCTGAACTCCTAGTCACTGCTAACTCTGAGAATCTGTAAACAGAGTTACTGAAACTTTCTTCCACTGATACTGTTTGGTTCAGGTTCTTAGCTGTGTCTCAAATACATTGCAATAATTATTTTCTTCTTCTGCTTTACAAAATAATATTCAAATTAGAGTTTTTGAAACAAAATCTCCTAGATCTAGTCTTTCCGTCATGACCATCAAGTTTCTTCACTTTGAAACTAGAGAAAAGGAGCTGTGACATTCCCAAAGACTCATTAGGTTTATGGCCTCAGGACGGGCAAATAAAGCAAATGATACTGCACAATAAAAGAACTACTGTACTAATGTCAAATAATGGAGTTAAGATGTCGACTAATCAGAAAATCTTAATTAAAATTCATTAGCTAGGAACATTCATCTATGTCGAAAACATAATTGTTGCCATTATGGAGACATTATTTGATCTGAGCATTGCCGCTGTTAATACTTCAAACAATGAAGGATATCATAACTTCAGATCCTTTCAAACTGATAGTTAAATTTCTGTTTTGTTAGGTGGTAATAGTGCGTCCAGATTATAAGCTGGCCTCATTAATACAGAAATCATAAGATGTAATACACGTTTGTCTATAGTTGGTTTTTACCATAGTACAAGTCTGACTCACAAAAATAGTATTTTCAGTCATGTTCTTTTTGTTTGTCTGTGTACATTATACTTGCTTCTAGTGATTTACATTAACCAAACATTGACTGGGAATTATTTATATATACGTGTTCCAGATACAGCCTACTGCTGGTTACTGTTTCTCACTTTGGCTATTAACAGCTTGTCAACTTTCCTACAAGAGTCAATTATATTCTGGAAGCTATTTCTTCCTTCCAGTTCAAGAAATAAACCACTTGTACTCTTCTACCCTACAGAATCATCTGATCATCTCTGTGTACAAGATACATGGTATATCCCATCTAAAATATCTTGTGTAACTGAGTCATTCAAAAAGTCCTTCAAGGTAGATTATACCATCATAAACTCAACCATTAGAATTAGCATGCAGTTTTATATATCATCAGTACAGCTGTCAGATGAGAAATGTTTTAAGAAAATACTTCACATTTTAATTGAGTATCATATTCCTAAGTATGTATTTCTGGATAAACCTTATTGGTGGGTTAATAAAATGCATAGTTTGTATCACAGGAAGAAACAACGCAAGTCAAGTAATCATATTGGCAATGTCATAAATCCATATCATCTGCCTAAGGTGTATAGCACCTATCCCCATAAAACTACTATAACCTGTTTTCCAAAAAAATTAAAAAAAAAAGTTTTATCACTTATGTGCATCATTTGAAGCAGTAAGTCATACCATGTGGTCACAACCTTTTGTAAAAACAAATGTGTAGTAGTCCTGTTTCTTTTGTGTGTTCTTATTAAGTCTAAATTGAATCATGCAGAGTTATTGAACCCCAAACACAAAAACAGGAATCTGTCCTGAAATATTGCATGAACTAAGATTAAGTTTCCATTCAGATGTCTATTGCACTGTTTGCCTTTTTAGTTCAAGAATCTTTTCAGCAAATTATTTTGGATTATTTCTGTTATTATTAATTAGACTTGGGGTGATGGATTTCAGACAGTGGCTCCAAATTCCAATTTTCATTTAGTAAGACTAGCATACAGTTACTTTACAATTTTCTCAGCCCTTCTAATAAACCTAAAAGTACACACTGGTCTTATCAACAATGGCATATAATTGGCCTGTGTGATACTATAGGTGAAGGTGTTATCAACTAGTAGGCCTAAATTACAGAAACTATGCACGTCCAAAACTTAAAATCTTTAATATGATAGTGTTCATTTATTTACAGTTTATAAAATTACATAAATTTAGTTTAATTAATGTTTATAAATGTATCATTCATCATAGCAAAGTCAGACAAATTAACCAAGGCAGTTTGTAAACAGGTTCTGTTTTCTTTACATCATTTGCATATATAGTATAAAAAATTAGTTATCTACAGTGATATCTATAAGGTATATGTTAAAGAGGTAAGGCACTAAAAAGGATCCCAGTTGTACCCCTTTGGGAGAAAGAGAAAGGTTCAACAAACACACTGCCTTACTGGCATTTGGATACTAGTGCCCTGCTACTATCATCTGGCAGTCTACTAAAGCTCAAAGTCCCTTCCACTGACTGTGGGTGTGATGGACCAAACCCCTGGCAGTATAAAGACTATTTTCCACACCCACAGACAGGATCCTTTCTGTTTTCTAATACCATAGTAAGAGAATTATTACTTAGAAAACTGCTCCCCTTACTATTGATTTCTTCAGCTGCTGAGCTTCCTCCCTCTGCCTTTTTTCTCTCAGTGCTCAAATAGTGTATTTTGCTTTGACTGTTTTTTTTTCTGACTGTGAAGTTGTATGTGCTTGTGGGTTTTACTTTACTTGCAGTATAAGGATTATACTGTTTACTATAAGCTTTATTTGAAAGTTTTAACAGGAAAACTTGCAGATTGTGCAGTTTTCTTTCTTTGTGGTTATCATTCTTTGAGGTGATTGAGCAGGTTTACAGCAATCAAAATTATTTTTCATTAAATCACACATTTTTCTGCCTTTTTCTGACAGGATATTTATAAGTTTTTGCTTTATTTCATGTATGAGGTTGTTTTGCACTATTTCTATTCATTTAGGACTGAAATAAGCTTTTTTATTAAATTGGTGACTTTTGTGACGTATTTTATGCTTTGAACTGTGTTACAGAAACTACTGTCCTTTTATTCAGTGTAGTATTCAGAATAATATTCTTACATAAACAGACTTCAGATTGCTGTTTAGAGGCAGATTAGTGAGCTTTATCCATGTTTTACTAGGCTAACTGCAACCATTCTTAGGTATTGTTCTGGCTAGTTTTTTGTCCCCCTGACTTGATGGTCTCAGATGCAGTTCCCCCCATACACACACACACACCTACCCCTTGTGCATCTGAAAATGCACAGAAGTAAATCAAGACATATGTCTCAGTTTATGACTTGTGACTCCACAGTAACCGTGGGCAGGCTGTTGGACAACTCACCTACTATTGTCTCCAGGTCCCCAGGTGTGGTGTTAGTCCCACAACTGCACATGACATGATGGTCAAACATATCCTCCCAGGCTATACTATGGCCTTGTTCAGGTACAGGAGATCCAAACTCTTTAGGTACAGGGGAAGTCAGGGGTGTAGAATCTGTTGCCAGTTTTGATACATTTCCACCTGGGTTTTTTCCAATGGTGTAGTACATATGAAAAAGAGACAGAAGACCCACCACATTGCAGGGCAACAGCATCAGATTGTATTTTCACCTAAGCTGGTGGCTATAGCTAGATCCATTATGCAGGCCATTGACTACCGGGTACAGACTTGGGTTATAAGTACCGCTGGTGCTCCCAACCCATTTAACTACGCAAGTATTCTGATTTTGAAAGGAATTTGGAATCTGAGGTTTCAGAATTGTCAGAGTTTGATCAGTCAACTTTCTCTGAAGATAAAGAGGTTCAGAAACCCAAATAAATGTTTTCTTTTTCTCAAACACGGGCTAAATTTAGGGATGTATTCTTTTAGCAGAAATCATTAGCTGTACCTGTGATCAGCAAGGTATATGATCTTTTGGAGAATGAGGCTCTGGAACCTGCCCTCCATTTTTTCCAGCATTAGAAGATGCTCCTCCACTGAATCAGTTTCTTCTTAAAAAGTCTTTAAGAAATTCAGGGTGTATACAGCCATTCCTGGCCACCAAGCCCCCTTATCTGCAGACCCTGCTAATGTGTCCCCAGTGATCTTCTCCAGTAAAAAGACTATGTCTTCATCAAACCCAGTTTCTCAAGATAAACTTGGCAAATGGTTAGAATCTCAGGGGAAAGAAGCTGGCAGAGTCCAGCACAGTAGCTTTTAAGGTGTTTAATTACCAGTGTTTTTATAGAAGTTTGTGGTCAGGTGTATGAATAGTTTAGTTGAGCTTACTGCACTGTTACTTGCAGAGCAGAAAGAATATTTAAGAGAGATTGTTTCCAATGTGTCTCAGGTGCATAAGCATGGTTTAAAGGGGACCTTTGAGGGAGCCTATACTGTTTCTGGAAATGTAGCAATGTCACTTGTGGGAAGGAGGTATGCTAGGTTGCACAACCAAAACTTTTCTGATGAATTAAAAACTTATATTTTGAATACCCTGCATGATGCTGGTTTTGTGTTTGTTACAGCAGCTAATCAGATCTGTAAGCACTGGGGGAACAGAGGTAAACTGACGCAGTGGGTGTCTAAAATGTCTAATATTCCCAAGTTTGCCTTCAATAAGCAAGATAATTTTTGGCAGTCCAACAAACAGAAGGAAAAGGCAGGACAAGAACTCCAGTGAAATTAACAACAGAGTTCCTTTCCCTAACCTATAACTATGCTGAGGCTCAGCACCTGTAAGTACCAAGATCCTCTCTGGGTTTCATGTCACAAAAGTTAGCTCCCAATAAAGATTCCTGGCCATTAGTAGTTTCTAAAAATGGGTGCTCAATATTGTTGGCAGAGGATACAGGTAGCAGTGGAAGGAAGATCCACTTCCATTTGGTGGGGGTTCCCCCCTCATCCATCAGACCAGACTTTGGTAGTTCCCCCTTTACTCTGGCACATACTGGATGCAGGGATCATAGAGATAGTCCTTTCTTCAAAGAGAATGAAAGGTTTCTACTTCAGAATTTGCCTGGTCCCAGGAAGAGAGCTGTTGTGGAGACTGGTGTTGGACCTATCCTTTATGAATACTTTTGTCAAGGTCCCCAAGTTCAAGATGCTCACCCTAGAGTCAGTGCTTGATCTTCGCCAGATCATTGCTTGACCCTGGATTGAAGGATGCATATCATCATATTCCAATTGCTTATCACATCAGGAGGTATCTGAGATTTGTTGTCACTGGTTCTCTGCATTGCCCTTTGGGCTATTCACTGCACCTTGAGTGTTCACAAAATGGATTGCTCTGGTAGTGGCTCACTGCTAGACTCCTGGCATTTATATTTTTCTTTACTTGAATGACTTGCTGATCTGTGCAGAGTCTGTATCCATCTGTTTGGATTTGCTAGAGAAGGTCTCAGTCTTATGTTGTCTGCTAGGGTTCAAATTGGCCCTTCAGAAGTCATGACTGACACCCTCACAAAGACTCATCTTCCTGTGGTGCTTCACTGACACCAACAAAAAGTTGGCCTTTCTTCCCAAAGACAATGTCTTGTCCTACCAGTCAATGTTTCAGGAATTCTTCATGAAGAGTTTCACCTCAGCAAGATAATTCCTAAATATTCTAGGACTGATGGCATCCATGATTCTCATAATACCATTGGCCCATCTCCACATGAGGAAAATTCAACAGTATGTACAAAATTGTTAGATCCAGCTCCTACACTCCCTGGAATCCCAGTTGCTAGTGCTGCCATTCATCAGATGAGAGTTACAGTAGTGAAGAACACATTTGAGTATCAGTCTAGGACTTCCCTTCTTCCCACTTGTTCCGGTACAATCTGTTCAGATAGATTCATCCAGCTTCACATTGGGAACTGTGTCAATCAGAGTGTAAGTGCAGATCACTTGGAGTCCCAAGGATGGACAGAAGCACATCAATATCAAGGAAATAATGGTGGTGATCTACACCTTGAAAGTCCTTTACTACCTACAGACTGTTGGTCCTCTTCTTGTTGTTATGACAACACCACAGTGATGTAGTGCCCCAACAAACAAGGGGAGTACAAGGTTATATCCTTAGTGCCAGTTGACAATGATGCACCGAGAGTTGTCTTTACAGCATTCTCTGGCTCTTCAGGCATCATACATCCTATTAGAGCAAAACGTTGTGGCAGACACACTAAGCAAATCTTGGCAGATCAACATGAGTGGCAGATCAAGGCAGTGGTTTTCCAGGATTTAGTCCAGATATGGGAAATGCCTCAACTAGATCTGCTCACCTCCTTTCAAAGCAGACAGCTGGAGAAATTCTGTTCCAGTATTCTTGCAGCCATGCTTAGAGGACAGATACATTCTCATTCCCTTGGACGGGAATGTACCCGAATGCATTTCTACCCTTCTCACTAATTCACAATGTCCTTCTGAAGATTTAGAGAGAAATGACAAAGATCATTGTGGTGATCCACTATTGGCACATGCAGTCTTGGTTTTCCCTTATAATGGTATTGGCTAAGGGCAATTACCATGGACTTTCTCCCACAGTCTCAGGATTGACTGGTGCACCCAATTTTGGAGCAACTATAATTGATAGCCTAGATGATTCATTCTTGATTCCATTTAGGTACTTATTTCATGAGGATGTGCAGCAGGTGTTAAAGTAGGCCAGAAACCTTGCTACTGAAAAATCTTGTTTACAAATGGCTAAGGTTTTCTAAGTGGTGTCTAAGTGGGAACAGGAGGTCCCTTGAAGTTAACATCCCTCTTGTCATGAAATATTTATATGAACTGCTTCAAGATGGCTTATCATATACATCCATTAAGGTGTATTTAGCAGCCATCTCTGCTTGTCTACCATTAGATCCTCCTCTTTCTTCTCTTTTGGTAAAATCAGTTCACGAAAGGAGTATTGCATATTAAACTCTCCTCAAAAGGAAATTCCTCCTTTGTGGGATCTAAACTATGTTTTGCAAAAAATTGACATTACAATGTTTCAAACCTGATGCTTAGGCTGATGTGAAGCTCATAATGTAGAAAACTGTTTTTCTTATTGCTCCAACATCTGCAAGGTGAGTCTCTGAGTTACAAGCTCTGATATTGGGACAACCTTACCTGATTTTCCACAGGATAGGGTTGTGTTATGCACTAATCCCTTTTTCATGCTGAAAGTGGTCTCAAAATTCATTATCAATCTGTCTACCTCCCTGTGTTTTTCCCAGAACCTAAGTATAAGGGAGAGAGGATACTTTATACCTTAGATGTGCACCGGCAGTTCAGGCACTACCTTGACAGAAGAAAACCCTTCAGGAAGGCTAAAAGGCTTTTTATTTCCTACACATAGGCAAAGAAGGGTCAACCTGTCTCAATGCAAACCATTGCAAGTTGGTTGTCCTCTGGTATTGTGTTTTTTTACACCCACCATGGCAAGAAGAATCCAGTCAATGTAAAGGCACATTTCACTAGTGCCTCTGCCTCTTCAGTGTTGTATTGGAAAGGAGCAGACTCTAGAAGTATTTAGAGGCAGCGACTTGGTCTTCTGTCCATACCTGTAGAGGCAGCGACTTGGTCTTCTGTCAATACCTGTAAGAATCACTACAAGCTAGGTGCCTTTTCTAGATTCAGAGCAGGCTTCACTAGGACTATTCTGCAGGGGCTCCTGGACCCTTATCCTTCCTCCTCCCAGGTTGGGTAAACTTTGTGAATTTGCCCAAATGCCTGCAAGACAGTGTGTTTTTTGAATGTGGCACAGTAGCATAAGTCCTACTTACCTGTAACAGTAGATGTTCGTAGAGAACACTGCCTTACTGGCAGTACCCACCCACCATCCCCCTTTTTTGGATAGTTTGGTGTTTGGGTTACTGTGGAGCACTGCTCAATGGTCTTTAGTGTTGTCTGTCTATGTTTGTGTGTATGGCTTTTGATATTGGAATAGGAGGTGCTTGGAAAGTTTATGTTTCCGTCTTCTCTTCCTGTTGGCGCCTAGAAAACTGAAAGGGTCCTGTCTATAGGTTTGTAAGGCAGTGCCTGTATCATCAGGTGTTTGATCCATCATACCCACATACAGGCAGTGGAAGGGACTCTGAGTGTTAGTAGACTACTGGAGGAAGGTAGCAGGACACTACTACAGGAATGCTGTTAAAGCAGTGTGTTATATGAACATCTATTGTTAGAAGTAAATAGAACTTAGGCAAATGTATTATACTTTCTGCATTTTTCTACCTCATTTTAATGATGATTTCCTAATCCTAAAACTAGCTTAGTGGAAAATCCTAGTTTCATGAATTTGTTCAACAAGATGTTATGATTAGCAATATCTAATGCACTGAAGAAGTTGATGTACACTGTATCAACTTGAAATGTTATATTTAATAATTTCTAATGCATTGGTGAAGTTGATGTATACTATATCAACTAGAAAGACTTTATCTAAAGCTGTAACTATGTCTTGACAGAATGCAGTGTTACATGAAGTTGCAGATCTATTTTTCTATGTAAGTTTGTTGGCAAATTAACAATAGGTTTCTGTCTCTGACCTGGTACAGAAGACTAACTCCATTTTTTCAATTAGTTTTCCAGTACATGAAATCAGACTTAACCAAATTTTCCGTACCTTTATTTTTATGTATAGGTTTAATCAGTGCAGTCTTACAGTCTTCTGCTATATTGGACTCTTTAAAATTTTTATCGGCTAGAATTGTTAGTGGTTCTAGGATAGCAAATTTTAAAGTTTATCTGAAATGTTGTCTGGACTTATAGCATTGCTAATTTTTATTTTTTCTTTCTTGCAACTTAAAACCTTACAATTTAAATTATTAATTTGTGTTTCATTCACCAATAGCTGTAGATGTTTACAATTCAATTGTTGGCCCACTTAGAAATTCTAAAAAAAAATGGGTCTCACATGTCTTTACCTGTAGATGTCAAGCATTGTTTTATTTATATATATATATATATATATATATATATATATATATCTGTGTGTGTGTGTGTGTAGGTGTTCAATTGTCTTGTGTCTTTTGGCTTTTCCCGGTTAGGGGTCGCCACAGCGGAACTCCAGTCCGCTAATGATTGGCAGTAGATTTTTACATGCCGAGTTGCCATCCCTGATGCACAAACTTCAATGAAGGTACGCCCATTCACACGTCTCCACACAGAAGACGCTCTAGCTGAGAATCGAATGGGACAACGTCTAGCTGTGAGGCGACAACGCTACCGCAGCACCACCACAGTAATGGATCATATTTTTGCAAACATACATTTTTGAAACATAATTGTTTGCCCTGCATATCAGTTCATTCAAATAGCTGTTTTTATATCACATTGTTAAGATATAATAAAAATGTGGATATACCCCTGTCTCCAAGATGAAAGACAGAATGGAAAGAGTTAAAATATCTGTGGCTGTTAGATGATATGTTCCCATGTAAATTATCAGTTTTCCATACTCATGGTTTTGTTTCAGCAGTTTACATGCAGGTCCTGTACTCTTGCCCTGGCAAAGAAATCAACATTGTTGTATTATTGAATCCTATACAGATGAAACTGTCGGCAACTCTAAGGAGGGACTCTCCGGTGATCAGAGTTGAGCCACCCAAAGAAAAGGAATTATTTCACAAAGTTAAACTTAAGCTGCTCAGAAACATCTTATCTGCTATTCTCTAGGGAAGTAAAGTTAGTTTATTCTCATGTATGTTGATCAAGTTTTCAGCTGACATGTCCTGACTAGGACTAGAGATTTGAAAGAATGGCATCATTTAAATTTAATAAAAATATTTGAAAAAAAAAAAGAAAGAATGGCATCAACTACCTTTCACTTTGTATTTCAGTGATGTCTGAGTATAACATTTTTATTAGGTGTACCAGTACTAAGTCCTTTCCTTGTATTTATTGATATGAATCCCATGTCGCTACCCTTTATTTCAAGGACAGCTTCAAAATCTGTTATTGTTTATGATGGTAGCTTTGACATCTATACTTTAGCTGGCATACCATTATTTGTACTGAATTCCAGGAAGTTGTTATAATTCGGCTCCCTATCAGATGATCAAAACGCTGTTTCCGCGAATATGAAATGATCGACACATATTGCGTGAACTATGTAAACACCAAATGTCAAAAACAGCACAATCTGAAATGTCAAAGTGTTTTTGTTGGCCCGTCTGCAGTATAACTCCGTAAGGTAAGTGTGAGATAGGTATGGACCTTAGGGTAGGGTGCGGGTTAAGGTAAGTGCATAGATAGGTAATGTATGTAAGATTTAGTGCAGTGTTAAAAGTAGGGTTTTGTTAAATGTATTTATGTGTATTATTTATTTTGTTAGGGTATTTCTCCGTAGGGGAAGTGTGCGGTATTTACGGACCTTAGTGTTAGGGAGGGGTTAAGGATAGTGCATAGATAGTTGTATATGTGGGGTTTAGTGTAGGGTTAGAAGTTGGGTTGTGGTGCTTTACTTTAGGGTTAGGAATAGGGTTTGGTTAGTGTATGTATGTGGTTTATTTATTTTGTTTGGGTAGGTAGTATGTAGCGGGTGGTGGGGTTGGCCAACTATGACTGTTTGATGTTTTAAGTTTTGCGGTTTAGTGCGTTTGGTCTATTTGCAGTTTGATTAATATGTGTCGCTCTTTTGATATTTGCTAAAATGGATTTTCCCGGAACTGATATAGACCCTTATAATTCATATAGGTGTATTGTTCTATGCCTTCTCGATCAGCAAGATTAATCTCAGATCCTGTATTTTTTTAATGCAAGGACTGATCTCCAGTAATGTTATCTTGCTGTCTAACAAAAAAAATAAATAAATAAATTACTAAATAAAAAGGAAAGAAAAAAGCCTCTCCCTGCATACCATCAAATTAGCTCTTTAAGGCAAATCTGTTAAAATTATCCATCACAATCTTTTTCCTGGAAATATGGGCCAGAAGCAGCAGTACTGAAAACAGTTACATAAAGACAAATTGCAAAAAAATGTAAATTAAACACACCTGTTAACTTGATCTATGTAAAGTTAAACAAAGCAGGAACAAAGCTATTCCAATTTTAATTAGAAAAGCCTTCAACTGCTTAGACTATTATGCAGAAAACTGCAGATACCACTGATCAGTTATCCCAGTAAGGGGCCGAGTTTCCTACAGTATCAATGTAGCCTAGGTTAAACGAGACCATGTTCTCCATAATATATATTTGAAATGTTATAAAATGTATCTTATAAATTCCTGCTTGAAATTAAATTCAGCATATAAAAAGTGAAAAGTGTAATTTCCTATTTATTATTCCTTTAAAGGGACATAAGACAATAGATTTTTAAACTATAGACAACATAAACATATACACAACCACATGCAGCTATGCTCATTTCTCTGCTTCCTTAGGCTACTTAAAATAAAGCAACATATCAAAGTAAAAGTTCCTCGATGATAACATATATATTAACACCAAGACATTTTTCACATATTGTAAAAGAACAAGGCATAATACTGGTAGAATACTAAGCTTAATATTAATGGTGAAATAATCTCTGGTGTGCCAGTTGTCACAGGTATTTTATTTAAGGCATATTTAGTTGTTCTTCCTGTAGTAAAAGCTTTTTTGACTATATACCTGTTGACTACCAGTTACCATGCCTAACTCTAAACAATGCAGTATATGAAGCGTTTGTAGTAGTTCTTCTACAGGCCCTGATTTGATTCCTGGGGCATTGTGCTTATAACAATAGAAGAACACCAGCTCCACTTCTGTTGTATCTTTTTCAAGTGTTATCGGCAGTAGATTGTGTTCCTCTGTATTGGAAATCAGCACTGGTGTCACCTGTTTACAAGGGTGGTGGCAGCTTAACAGTAAATAACTACCAACCAGTTAATCTGACTTCCACATTGGAGAAGGCATTTGCGAATATTCCCTTAACTTTCTTCCAGCTTTTAAAACTACATTAGTTCCCCTTATTCCAGCTTGAAATTATTAAAAATCTCTGTTCTTTTTCCAGTCTGGTCAACCTTTAGAGCACTGTTGCAGGCAAACTCTAATAAACTGAGAGAGGAGTTCATAAAGTGAATTTCCCATTCAAGAAGTACAAGGACACACATTTACATGAACTAGATCTCCACAACTGACCCTTCTCCAACATTAATGGTGTGACATTTTCAAAGCCTATGAAAAAAACATAAAAAGAAATACTCTAAAAAAGAGGAGGACTGTGGTTAATTCTATCTTATTCAGAACATTAGATGATAGTAATGACACTGATTTACTTAAAATATTAAATTACAAGACTGTAATGGAAGAGAAATGGGCTACTTCTGAATATATTAACTTTAATATTATAAAGTTAACATCTGAACACTTTGACTGGAACTTGCTGATGTCTGAGAGTGTCTGATGAGAGAGAGCTCAGTTTCACATGCTTGCATTTGCCACACCACTTCATAAAACAACAGTTTGCTTCCTTTCTGTGGCTCTCACTTGAATTTGGAGTCATGCTGCATATCTCTCAGCTGCCATGCACACCATCTCCATAAAATGTTTTAAACTTTTTATAAACTCCCTCTCTAACATACATACATATTTGTTTTCTAATGAGTTAATTGTGTCTTACCTAATCTAAAAGGCTAAGCTTTACACCTGCGTACTTTTTTTTTTTTAAATTTATTCTTTGTTAACTGGTTATTCCCACTAGGCTAGTGGTATCTTTTCAGGGGAGACCCGAGGTGGTAATTATACTACAAGGGGAAATTCTGCCAGGGCATCAGGTAACTTCTCCTACATTTTGGCGTAGGGGAATGCATTTGAGTGTAAAGCATCGATCTTCCTGTTTATGGTCAAGGTGCAGAGGCGGCCTGGAAAAACAGAGAGAAAACATGGAGGCTGTACGCCATAGTGAAATGATGATGAAAAGTATAGAAAATGAAGGAGCAATGGTAGAATCACTACCAGAAGTGTTCACAAATTATTTGGGAGCAGAGAAAACAGTGTTTTCAAATGGAGAGGAGGCCGAGAAGGAAAGTGAGTTGAATGCAGAGGTGAAATGGATTCAGAGCAAAATTTTTAGAAAAATCTGTTTTATTCAACA
Organism: Protopterus annectens; assembly: GCF_019279795.1. Classification (NCBI taxonomy): domain Eukaryota; kingdom Metazoa; phylum Chordata; order Ceratodontiformes; family Protopteridae; genus Protopterus; species Protopterus annectens. The sequence goes on from NC_056751.1 coordinate 66,720,910, forward strand.
GAAACAGTGGAGAAATGCATTATTTCAACCCTCCATTTGGGAGGGTTGCAGGATGATTATCTGGAGGATATGATAAAATAGAGTGAGCCAGAAAGGGGAGTGGCAGTATACTGGAGTAGAATTATGGAGAAAATAGATAAAGAAATGTGCCAGAGAAGGTTGCAGAGAAAAATACTTATACTGAAATTGTAGGAGAAGCAGCTAAAGAGGAGATGGAAATAAAGGAAACAAAGAAGAAGTTGTTCAGGTGAGCAGTAAAAAGAAAGAAGGTTTGGACAGATGTGAGGTACAGGACAATGTTATAATACTGCTGAGCGTTAAAACTGAAGAGGTAAGAGCTTTCATTTTAATTAACTAAGAAACATTTTGTGACTTGATACTTGAAACTGGCCAGTCTATGGAACATTTTTTGGGGATTTATGAAAAAATGAAAACAGGCTTTTCAAGGTCAAAATATGTTGTTTGACCTTTTTTTTAGACAACAAAAAAAGGATTTTGATTCAGTTTAGAATTAAAGTGGAAGCAAAAGAACTGAAACTGATTTGTTGACAATATGTGAAGAAGTAATGGGCACTACTAAAATATATGATGAAAGTGGACTATAGATTGAGGGATGGGAATGTGAAGTAATTTTAAACATGGAAAATGACAATTTGTTAAATATACCTAGTAGTATTAATGTTCAATGTTAATAGAGGTTTTGTGAAATGTAGAAGACAACCTAAAACTTGCTATTTTTGTGGAAAAATGATCATTTAATAAATGAATGTGACAAAAAGATGTTATTTATGTGGTCAGACAGGTCATTATACAAAGAAATGTAAAATAAAGTGTAAAAAATGTGGCAAGGCAGGACATTCATGGTTAGAGTGTGAGACAGAGACACGAGAAAATGAAAATAAAAAAAGAAACTGTAAATGAAGTTATTCAAGAAAAGATATAGAAGAGGATGTTGTACATGAAGATACACTATAACTAAAAATGTAGAAGTTGCTTTTAAAATTAAAAAGAAAGAAAAAGAAATAAATGAGACAAGTGAAGAAGAGTCAGAATGACATAGTAAAAGGCAAGAAAAATTCAATAGGTAAGAGAGTTAGGGAGAGGAAAAGAAAGTTTAAAAATATAATGGTAAGAGAAAAGAAAGGTAAGGGATACAAATATTATTTATACGGTTGCATGTTAAAAGATCGAACGGTTGAAATATCGAACTGCATATGGTTGAGACCATATGCTCGATATTTCAAAAGATCGATCTTTTAACATGGTGTAAAAAACAAAAAGAAATGAAGTAGAACACTGTAATGAAGGGGGCAAGCCCCCGTGCATCCCCACACCCCCCCTACTTAAATATACCAACTACTAGATTGCGCTACACTGAGAATACAGTGCAGAACAGGAGGTTTTCCTATTCCCTGCTGTAGCGAGATCTTGGAGTTGGTATATTTAAGTAGGGGGTGTGGGGGGTGCAGGGGGGCTTGCCCCCCTGCATTACAGTGTTCTACTTCATTTCTTTTTTTTTTACACCATGTTAAAAGAGCGATCTTTTGAAATATCGAGCATATAGTCTTGACCATATGCAGTTCGATATTTCAACCGTTCGATCTTTTAACATGTAACCCATTTATAGCTGTTCTATAAAGCTGAAAACTTCAGCTTTAAATGTGAACAGTATGAAAATATTAAAAGAAGAATTAATATCATATATTGGTGTGCAGCTGTAAATGCTCAAATAATACTGTTGGAAGACAGATGGCTCATGGAAGAGGAAAGGGTGCAAACAGAAAGACTTTGCAATGGTACTGTTATTTGGAACATAGGTAAAGAAACATATTCAGGTATATGTATATTGTGTAAAGCAAATATAAATATATTAGATATAACAATAGTAGAACTAGGGAGAATAACTGTAGTCAATCTGAGATGGAAAAACATGTATATAGGGTTATAGCGTAATACGCATATGTAAATAAATATGTTTACATATATTTGTGTGAATATAGGTATAATAATGGCAGATGACTTTAATTCTAACTTAAGGAATAAAAAGAAGGACTGTGATGTTGAAATAGTTACAGAAATTATGAGGAGTGGAAATTAAAATATGGGAGAATAAGCATTGGACCTGTAAAAGGAATGACATTAAGACAGATATTGATTTTTTTCTTAATATCAGAAAGTTTAAAAATTACTTAAAAAGGAATAACATATACTGGATTATCTGATCATGTGGCTATTTGGATATAAATAAGTGAATATAAGGAATATATTAAAATAGAAAAAGGAATCAAAATAATTAATGAAAAATAATTAGATATAGGAAAGAGAAAAGAGCTTATAGAATTATGGAAACAACAAATTAGTATATGACCTTATTATGAAAATTGGACTATTTGGTGGATACAGTTTAAAAAGAAATATAAAAAGGTATTTTTAGAATGTGCAGGAAAGAAGAGGAAAAGAGAAAATGGGAATACAGAGTATTAAGTAAAGAATGTTTTAACGGTTTAGCAGAAAAGGCTAGAATATTATATGAAAAAGAAAGAGAAATATATGAAATAAATCAAAACAAGATTACTAGTTTGTTATATAAGCAAAAATATTGCTTACAATGGAAAAAGAGGAAGTGGCACCATCTTTATGTAAAATAATGAAAGAAAGAAAAATATTAAGAGAATTAAAAATAAAGAAGGGAAACATGTTAAAAAGCAAGAAGGAATATACAAAATAATTAAGAGCTACGTAATAGAATTAGATGGTAAAATTGAAGTGTGCGTAGAACAAATTTATAATGATGAGAATTTTAATAAAGAAGACAAATATTTAGAGAAAAAATAACTATAAATGAGTTGAATGTAATTATAAAAGATATTAACATGAATTCAGCCACAGATGGGATTAAATATAATATGAATAAAGAAATGAAAGACTAGCAAAAAATGGTATTTATAAAAGCTATGAATGAATGGATAGAAACGGGGATTAAGTATAAGGAAATTTATATGGAGGTTTTAAAATTTATGTTAAGAAAGGAAATAAAGATGAGATAAAAAATTGGAGAATAAAATAATGTTAAATAATATGGACCATAAAGTTTTTATGAGAATAATAGCTAAAATAGTACAATGTAAAATAGAAGGCTGTATGATCAAAATTTGTTTGGAAAAAAGGGAAAGGGAATTTAGGATTTGTTGTGGTTAATAAGAGAAGTACTTGATAACATTATTAATACAAAGCAGAAGTTAAGGTTAGGATAGGAGATGTAAGTAGGGCATATGATAATGTCCAATGTGAAGCATTATGGAGAATTTTGCAGGCAAATAACATAAGTGACAGAATATTGCAAATTATTAAATCAATATATGACTGTGGTGGTGGTGTTGTGGTAGCATTGTCGCCTCACAGTAAGACGTTGTCCTGTTCGATTCTCAGCTAGAGTGTCTTCTGTATGGAGACATGCGTGAATGGGCATACCTTCGTTGAAGGTTGTGCGTCAGAGCCAGCAACTCGGCACGTAAAAATCTACTGCCAATCATTAGTGGACCGGAGTTCCACTGTGGCGACCCCTAACTGGGAAAAGCCAAAAGACACAACATTAAATCAATATATGAATATGAAACTATATGAAAAGAATTATGTGAAATTAAACATAAATGGTTGGATTAAGGAAGATGTGAAAATAGAGTGTAGAATAAAACAAGGATGTCGAGCTAGCAGTATGATATTTTCATTAGGCATATATATAGTAGTTATGGAAATAAATAAAATGACAAATATTGGAGGATATAAAATGATAAAGGAGGTGCAAATACCGATAATGCGTACTTATGCTGATAACATTGTAATACTTGCTAAAAATAAATTATAGATGGAAGAAATAATTAAAAAATAAGTATAATATTAAATACAAATTGGTTTAAATATAAAGAGAAAAGTAAAGGATTTGGTTATGAAGGTATAATAGGAGGTGTAGAATATAATGAAAAGTGTATAGATATAGTGGGTATAGTCTTTGGTAGAAGTGATTATAAACATGAGTAATGGGATAAAGTTATTAAAGGAATTAAAGATATAATTGTTTTTTGGAAAACATATAGATATTTATACAGAAAAAAACACATTTAATAAACACTATAATATTGGGTAAAATCCCCCATCTCTGGAAGAGGCTCCCTATTCATGTTAAGCAGAGTTCTTCCCTAACCCAATTCATGTGCAACCTGGACATTTGGATGGGGAACAGGAAATTCATCCCTGGTTTGGCACCTATGTCTAATCAACATAGGCAACCTATAACTGGTTTATCTCCCAGGCCCTAACTTGTAAATGTTTCATCTCTCAAGCCTCTGCTTCACTTATCAAGGGTATCAGAACTTGTCAGAGATTTCAGATGCATGGCTAGGCTTAAAAAAGGCCCTTGTGGTTGTTAGCCTAGTAAACAATTATGAACCTATAAAATAGCCTATGTTGCAAACATTTACATGATACTGGTGAAGTATAAAAAATAAATTATGATGATAATATTTTCATTTATCTGGGAGTTGAGATTGAACCCTGGAAAGAGAGGAATTTTTATATATGAAAGAAGAATGGGGGGCTGGGATTGATAAACCCAATTGTATGTGCAGCTTCTTTAAATATGTATAGTAATGTTATGAAAGATAATAATTTGGTAGAGATAATAATTTATGGCAAATACAATGAACTTTGGGAAGAAAGGGGAATGAATGAAATAAGCAATAGGGTTATTAATGACGAAATAAAGAATTTCATAGTAAAATGGTGTTATGGAAATTTTAAAAAGAACAGAAAAGAATGGTATGTTAATATTATGAAATCTTATTTTGTTGATCTGTGGAAAGAATTAGAAATAAGTAAGAAAAAAACAATAATGATGAGAAATAGAAATTATAAAATAATTAAAGACTGTAATGATTTTTTGTTGAGTTGTCCATAGGTAAATTACCAGTAAAAGTAAATATGGCATATAAAAGTAAATAGTGTAGAACAGGTAATAAGTGTAAAGAGTTTGAAACTACAAAACATGTATTTCTAAAATGTGAAAATGTGAAAGAATTCAAGAGTTGTGGAAAGAAATATGTAAACATGATTTGGTTAAAAATTACTTGAAATTTGAAATGTTAAATATGGACATGATAGAATACGGTTATTATGGAACAAGATCTTAAGAAGATGCAAAGAAAATGGACAGTTATATTTTATGTAACATGGACAATATGGAAGAGATACTTAATGAGATGAAATACAGTGGAAAATGGACATTAACAAAACTATTGGAGAAAATATGGGTTTGGTTGTGGGTAAAAGGTTGGGGAGAAATAATTAAAATGAAGTTGATGTACTGAGTCATGTTATTCATGTAAATGTAAATATGTAAATATATAAATAATAGGAACTGTATGAATATTTACAAATAAAAAACTACTCTTTTTGTTGTGAGAGGGAAAGCTTTTGCTACTGCACTTCCTGCTTCTATTCATGGGATGGAGACAGCTAGGAGAGGCTGTGCAATAATGAAGAGAGAAGAGAGTTGTTCTGTTGGTGAAAGCAGTGTGGTTCTGTCAGTCAGACAGAATGAATTATGAGCTGGATGGACATAAGGTTATAGGTGGGATGCAATCTGGAAAATGTTATGCTGATGCAGTTGGAAAAACAAAAGCTACTGTGAACTTTATTAAAACAATATTGTTTGGATAAGAAAGAAAACATAACAGACAGATATTTTGTGTGGGATAATTTCATGTTACCTTTGGATTTTGAAGCAAAAGGCATTACATCCCTGAGTTTTGGGTAAAGAGACACTTTATGACTTAACATTTGAAACTGAAGACTTAATAGAAAGATTTTTGTTTAATTGTGAAAAAAGAAGGTCTGTTAACTGTAGAATTAATTTATATTTTCTGAGCAAAGGACTCTATTAAAAAAGTGTTTGCCCAGTTTGAGTTAAAAGATGTTAAAAATCATTTTTCATTAATGTGTTATTCAGTTCACGATATTATGAACATGAGAGGGGTACTTGAAATTGGGGGCGGGAAGTAGATGTTATTTTAAAATATGAAAAATGTAATAAAGCTTTTACCAAGTGTTATATATGTAGACAGTAATAGAGGAATAATTTGGTATATGGGACAACCAAAAACTGTTCTTTCTGTGCGGATTCCAATCATCTGATAAATGAGTATGTAGAAGTAAGAAGTAATCAATGCAGGGAAAAAGGTCATATGATGAATAAGTGTAAAAAGGAATGTAGAATAGTTAAAATTGAAGGGCATTTTGGTTTGACTGTATAAAGAATAAGCAATATAATGGTGAGCAGGATGATGAAGAAAGTATAGTAATATCTGTAAGAAATGAGGAAGCACTGGAAAAAGGGGAACATTGTTAATGAAAATAGATAAAGTAATAAAAGATGATTTAGATAAAAAAATTATATTTCAAGAGAATGAAGGTAACTGTACTGATAGTGTTGAAAATACAGAATAAATTGAAAGTGATGCATCATATATTTGGGAAAGAGTATAAAATGTTAAGGAAAAGAAATTCAGTGAGTTCTAGGGTAAGGGTATGGAAAAGAAGATTTAAAAATACATCACCAAAAATTACAAGTAAAAGGCAAGACGTTTTAGATGTGTTTCAGTTAATGAAAATACTGAAAAGTCTGATTCTGAGGATCAAGCAATAAAATACTCGACTGAGGAAAGAAAAAAAATAAGAAAATGAAGCTTTAAAATACTTCCCTTAAACTTAAAAAGAAGGAAAAGTAATAATTTTAGAGTGCTTCCAGTTAATGTGACTAGTGTAATTAATATTGTAAGAAGGATAGGGATATGGAATGGTGTGTTAAATATGATGTAGATATTATTCTTATAGAGGATATAAATTTGCTAATAAATGAAAGATGATGAGAATAAGAAAAAGAGATAAAGATTATATAAATGAAAAAAACCTAAACATTATCAAGAAAAACTAGTAACATGAAAGATGAAAATTGATGATACAGAAAAGAATAGAAAGATATGGTATAATGTAGTAAAATAATATTATTATGTTAATCCATGGTGAAGTTTACCAGAAGAAGTGATAAAAGTCATTAAAGTAAGGAAAATGTGGTGTACTGAGAGTGTCAGGATTTCCTATGGAGACTGGTAAAAAATAAGTTACCAGTAAAGGGAAATATGCCATATAAAAAGGAAGTTCACTATAAAATAAAAATAAAATGCAATAAAACCAAATAGTTCATGACAATATAAATAATTTAATCACAATACTAGTTTACATGGAATAGTAGTCTTAATGCATAAAATATGCCTTGTATGAATTAATCTTGTTCTTTAAAACCTATTCTGAAGTCAAGGAGCTTGCATGATTGATCATGTGACTAATTTATTTTATTTAAGGAATGCATGGGAGCTTTTGGATACTTGAGAAAGTGTGATTTGTAAGTGAAAGCTTGTATTGTGATTAAATTATTTGTATTATCATAAAAAGAAAGTTGAGCGAATGTATTTATTTTATGAGGAAGAAGAGACACCAAAGCATGTTTTTTGAAATGTAAAAGAGTGGTTAAACTCTGGAAAAAGTTGTGTGAAGAATTTTTTTTGAAAACATAAGCAATTTAAACAGTATAGATATGAATATGATTTATGCATGGATATTATAAAAAGAAAGAATATGTGAGAAGGGTAGATAGAATTTATTTTATGTACTATGGGTTATTTGGAATGAGAGATTGAATTAAATTTACTTTAATGGGAAATGGATTTTGACTGATCTATTGAGAATAATTAGATTGTGGCTGTGGAAGTATGAGTGGATTTTGTTATGGAATAATAATAATAATGATGATGGAATATAGGAATGTGTAGGGTCTATGTTCAGTCATTGAATGAGAAATCCATCAAACCTCTGTTCATCAGATATGAAACATCAAACATTCACTTCAGCGAACATTCAATCATCTAATATTTTACCTAGGGAAAAGAGACAGTGCACCAACATGCATACCAAACCACACACTGCAGTATATCAAACCCAGCCAAAGTGGAGGGGCTATGCGCCCCACAACCCCCTACTTATATTTACCAACTCTGAAATCACACTACAGTGGGGAAAAGGATAAATTTCCTAGTGCTGGCCAACAACTCTGTTCTCTGGGTAAAATATTCAATGATTGAATATTCGTTGTAATGAATGTTCAATGTCTTAAGTTCAATGAATAGAGGTTTGATGGATTTCTCATTCAGTGATTGAACATGAACCCCAAATGTATAGATATGTACCTGTAAATATGTATATTTTGTAAATATGTAAATAATGCTTTGTTTATATTATGTTAATTAAAGGACCCCCACTCTTTCCTGTTACTGCAACAGGCTGGAGGTAGTTGCAGTGCACTCTGGGAAAAAATGAGAGTTGGAGTTGCAGTTGAGTGTTGCTGAGAGAGATTGCATTCTAATAAAAAGAAGTTATGTCTTACCATAACATTCCATCTGTATTGTTGATCCTTGTTCAGTCATTATGCGTGTGTATCGGTTTCGACCTCAAAGCCAAGCTGGCCATCTTCCAAGCTCACGTCAGCTACAAACTCTCGAGCTAAAACTCTTACCCAGAATTCCCCTCTCCATGTTGCCTCAGATTGAGTTTGCAAGTCAAAAGAAGGTAGAGGCTACCTCTGGTCAAATGACCTAAAAGAACCGGATGGTGAGATCCACTAGAAGCCACAGGGGGGGGGGAGGAGGGAGGGTCGTAATGACTGAACAAGGATCAACAATACAGATGGAACATTATGGTAAGACATAACATCTTTATCTGATATCGTTAATCCTCGTTCATTCCTTACATGTGGGACAGAGTCCCCAGCTACCTCTATTCCTGGAAGGCTCTCATGGAAGGACATTCCTGAGCACCATAGAACCAAAAGATGCTCTTCCCCTGGAGGCCAAATCCAATTTGTAATGATTGATGAAGGTATGAGGTGTAGCCCAAGTTGCAGCTGCATAGATGTCATGTAAAGAAGCTCTGGCATGGAAGGCAGAAGAAATTGCCACCGACATTGTCGAATGAGCCTTTATGGTAGTCGGCAATGGAATATTACATTGTGTATAAATGAAGGTCACAAAGTCTTTCAACTATCTAGCCAATGTGACCTTAGCAACAGCACAACCTAATCTAGGTCCAGAATAGGCCAAAAATAACTGTTCTGATTTACAAAAGGCCTTAGTCCTGTTCAAGTAGAAGCGAATTTGCCTGTGAATATCTAGGGTATGTAGGCAATACTCTCCTTTGTTTGAATGATTGGGGAAGAAAACTGGAAATTCAATGGTTTGATTAATGGACATTTCAGATATCACTTTTGGCAGAAAGGAAGGACACTCTATCTCTATGAAAAATCAAGTATGGACTCTTGATGCATAAGGCTTGAAGCTCAGAGATACGTCTGGCAGAAGTAATGGTGACCAAAAACAAGGTTTTCCATGACAAATATTTGAGGTTGCATCTAGAAGCTGGTTCAAAAGGTGGCATTGTCAGATCTTGTAGAACTAATGACAGGTCCCATGGTTGAATAGGTTCTCTAAAAGGGGGCTTCAGATGATTCACACCTTTTATGAAGGTCTTGCATAATTTGTGTGACATAAGAGAGGAGTCTTGCACACCCTCATGGAAATTAGATATTGCAGCCAAATGAACTCTAATGGTAGAGGCCGATAGATCCAATTGGAATAGCTCGGCTAGATACTCTAGTACTATCAACACTGGTGCAGAAAATGGATCTACTTGCTTTTCTTTCAACCAACAGGTAAATATTTTCCACTTGCTTAGATAAGTAATTCTAGTGGAAGACTTATGAGATGCAATAAGAATGTCCCATACTGGTAAAGAAAGATCATTCTGCCTGGCAATCAAGGGAATTGGAGGAGTCAAGCTGTGAGCTTCAGGCTGTCTGAGTTGGGATGAATCAGATTCTGCGGATGGGAGATCAACCCCAGGGTTGGATGGAGAATCCATGGTTGATCTAGCAGGTGAGGCCAAAGGAAGGTGAACAAAATGTGACAAGGCCAATATGGTGCTATGAGGATCACCTTGCTCTTCAACTGACGGGCTTTCTTCAGAAACTGGGGAATGAGGGAAAGAGGTGGAAATGCATAAAGAAGACCCGAGGGCCAATCGTGGACTAGAGTGTCCCTGGGTGACTGTCCCGGAGGGGGAATCACGGTGAAGTAGTTGCTGCATTTGTAATTGGTCGGGGATGCAAAGAGGTTGCAGCAAGGATGGCCCCAGCGGTGGAAGATCTCCGCCGCTATCAAAGGATTCAGGGACCACTCTTGAGGTTGTAGAATGCAGCTGCTGAGTCTGTCTGCTATCACATTGGAACTTCCGGGAATGTGCGTTGCTAGAAGAAAATGGTTGGTAGCCATCGCCCATTGCCATATCCTCTTGGCCTCTCGACAAAGGGGGTAAGATTTGGTTCTGCCCTGTTTGTTGATGTACCAGACCACAGCCATGTTGTCTGATTGTATCGCAATAATCCCAGACGGCAGCAGGGGATGGAATGCTTGCAACGCCAAAAGCACCGCCCTCAGCTCTAGAACATTTATATGCAGTTGGGCCTCCAATATGGACCAAGTGCCTTGGACTGTCTGTCCCTGACATAGCCCCCCCTCCCCCCATCAGGGAGGCATCCGTGATCACTGTAGCCTTGGGCTGCTGGGGGAGAAGGGGCAAGACCATTGTGACGGGTTGTGGTCCCTCCACCAATTTAAATCCTGTTTGCACCTGTGAGTTACTCGAATCTTGGCTGAAAGAGGATACTGAAAAGGATACCATTGGGTGAGCAGTAGCCATTGTAGAAGCCTCATGTGAAACCTGGCCAGGGGGACAATGGTGATGGAGGCTGCCATGGAACTCAACAGCTGTAGGACAGAGTGAGCTGTGGATTTCTCCCTTGAAAGGATTGGGATCAGTTGTTGCTTTATCCTTAGAATTCTGTGCTCTGGAATGGATGCTCTGAAATTCTTTGTATCCAATATGACCCTGAAGAATTCTGTGGACTGAGATGGGGTAAGATTGGATTTTTGCCCGTTTATGGTTATGCCTAGCCATTTTGCAGCAAGGAGAGAGTATGCAAGTGCTTCTTCCAATAGATGTCTGGTGGGGGCGGAGATGAGCCAGTCGTCTATGTGTGGAAATACCTGGATTCCTTGTAGTCAGAAGTGAGCTGTGACGACTGCCATGCACTTTGTGAACACTCTGGGGGCTGTAGAGAGTCCAAAGGGCAGTACTCTGAACTGGTAGTGACTGGCTCTCACAGGGAAGTGCAGAAATCTTCTCGATGGCCTGTCCACTTTCATGTGGTAGTACGCATCTTGAAGATCTATCGAGCACATCCAATCATCTTTTTCCAAAAGCGGGACGATAGACTGTATTGTGACCATCCAGAATTTTTGTACTCTTACAAACTTGTTCAGTACACTGAGACCCAAAATTGGTCTCCAGTCCCTGGTTTTCTTTGGCACCAAAATTAGTCTTGACTAGAATCCGGATCCTATATGGTCTGGAAGGACTATTTGGATGACTCTTTTTCTTAGCAGCTTTGCTGTCTCTAGTGCTGCTTCTTCCCTTTGACTGGGTGGAACGTCAGGTAAGTTTGTTGGAGGGGCAGGACAAAGCTCGAAGGGAATATGGTAATCTCTGGTTATTATCCTTTGTACCCAAGAATCGATGGTAGTGGTTAGCCAGGCAGAGGGGTACAAGGAGAATCAACCCCCAACCACCTCCAGAGGAAAGGAGTTGGGCTGCTCTTCAGGAGCACTGGTAGGATTGACCAGGAAAAGAGTTCCTGTAACCCTGGTTACATGGACCCCCTCTGCCCCAAAAAGGGCGTCTTCCCTGTGAGTTTCCCCCTCTGCCTCTAGGGGAGAACTCAGCCTGTGTGTCATGGAAAGGACCCTGAGACTTTTTGTACCATATCTTCCCACTCTTCTGGTTTCTGGAGAAAGCATGTTGAGGGGAAGAATAACGGACACCCATGGCAGAAAGGGTCTTAACATCCTGTTCACATCTGGCCAGTGTGCTTTTAACCTTGGGTCCAAATAATGAAGAGGCTGCGATGGGAGCATTGAGAAAGGAAGCCTTGAAGGGTTCTGCGAAATTACATAAGCACATCCAGGCATGTCATCTCAAAACAATGCCTGAACTCGCCGCTCTAGCTGCTCCTTCTGATGCGCAAGATATAAGGCGCATGGAGGAGTTTGATATCAATTCAATGATAGCCAGCTGAAAGGCCACTTTGTCACGGACCTCATCAGACACGGCACCAGCCAAAGTTTCAGAGAACTCAAAAATTAAATCCCTTTGAAGCCTGGTAAAGTGTGCCATGTAATTTAGGGACCTGATGTCAAAGGTTGCTGATGCAAAAGTACGCTTCCCTATTCTGTCCAGAGCCCGTGACTCTTTGTTGGGTGGATGGACAGTCTGGCTTTCTTCTTCCGCCAGGTCCTTCTTGGTTGTGGCCATCACCACCAGAGCATGTACAGGAAGACCTTTGGACCAATGGAGGTCAGTAGCAGGAGGGGACAAAATTTTATCTGCCCTCCGGGGAATAGCCTCAATGGTGTCAGGAGCCTTCCACGCATGCTGCACGACAAGCCGGACCAGTTCGTCAGCAGGTGGAGTAACCCAGTAGGTAAGGGGCCGGGTGTGAAAGGCCTGCAGGAACACAGAATCTTCAGAGGTCGGGTTAGAGGGCTGCCAGTCACCTCTCTGTTTAAGGATTTCGAGGATATCACCAAAGGATACCTCAGAGGGTGAGCGAGGGGACCCTTCCCCATCATCAAAGTCTGTGTCTTCAGTAAGGGACTCCTCTGTGGAGTCCATGTGCTTCCTCTTGCACAAGCTTTTTTGATGAACTTCCTCAGAGGGAGAAGCTGGGGAAGACAATGCAAAAGGGGTTTCCTGTGAGAGTACATCCTGAGGCCCTTGCACCCGGTGTCCGCTAGGAGCGACTTGTGTACATTGTGGACCAGAGGAGGGCGGGGAGATTGACAGCACAGTATCTCCAGCAGACGCCAAAGCCTTCTGCATAAGTTGGAAGCCCGGTCCACCTGAAGAGGGGTGAGTGTCCAAGACAGGGGTCACCCCTCCCCTAAGTTGTTCAGCCTGCTGACTCAGAGTCCCTGGATGGCTGTGAAACACCAACTTGCGTATGCCACAGCTGACATCCTGGGTCATAGCAAAACTCTCCTGCCACAAAGGCAACTGCGGTTCCTTAGTGAGGTCCATAAAGGGAACCATAGAGGGGAAAGACTGTGCTATATCAAGGGGCTTCAAAGGCAATGAAGGAGGAGAATAAGTGGGGGTCTTTGGCAAAGGGTGATCACCTCTCAAGGAAGGATAGGTCCTGGGCGGCGGGATACCTCTGGCCAAAAGCCCTTGATCCACAAGACACAACACTTCATGTTCAGAGAGGCTTCTAGTGGATTTCATGGACACAGCTGAGGGAGAGTCAGGTCTATCCACAGATGGGACATGCTCGGTGCCCACCTCACCAGTCTGCACTGAAAATAATGGTGCCATTAGAGATTGAACTACAGGTGTCTGCACTGAGGAAATCATTGGTGCCGAAGTCATGGTCTGCACCTACAATAAGGTCGGTGCTCAAGTGGTTGTCAGCGCCGAGGCTGGGACTGAAAAATCAGTGTCAATAACTGAGGTGTCAGTTCCGATTAAGGAGGTAGAGCTGATGTGGTTACAGTCTGCACCGACTGAATAGTTGATGCCGGTAGAGAGGTCTGAACTGAGGAGCCCCTCAGTACCTATACGGTAAAGGGCACACTAGTCAGTGCCGGAGTCACAGATGGCGCAGAAGGCCTTGATGCTGAAGGTCTAGGCACTGAAAGCACTGGAGCCGAAAGAGTCAGATCTGAAATAGAAAGCTTAGCCTTCTTGGGTCTTGGTTGGTGGGAGTGCCCAGCCTGGGACGAAGGAAGATATTTGGCCTTTGAATGATCATCAATCTTTTTCTTATGGGATCTGGGAGGGGTTGAAGCCTCCGACCCAGAAATAGCCTCTGAAAAGGGAGATTTGAGTAGCCCCTTCAGTAACAATTTATTTTTCCTCTCAATCAACGTCCTGTTAGAGAAGTTCTTACAAATTCCACAGGGCGGATCAACTGATAAATGAGACACACCTAAGCAATAGACACACAGAGAATGTGCATCTGAAGTAGGTAATTTATGGCCATAATCTGAACATCTCTTAAATCCTGGATTACCTTTTTTATCTGCCATGATAGGAAAGAGGGAAATCAGAAAGAATACCAGCAATGGTACAAGAAATACCCAAAGGTAATGAAGAAAGGGGTCTACCAATGATGGTAAAGAAGAAAATACCTTGCGGTAAAAAAGATTGAAAAAGATTGAAAAATTTCAAGAAGGGATAGTCGCTAAATGCGATAAGGTAAGAGAAAACAATTTAGTAACTTTTTCTGAGAGAAAAAGTTGTTTTAGACTAGTATGACAACAAAATATTATACTTAGCTCAAGAGAAGTAACTTGACATGACCGAATGGCGATGCGGCAAATGAAATCTGAGGTAACAGGGAGAGGGGAATTCTGGGTAAGAGTTTTAGCTCGAGAGTTTGTAGCTGACATGAGCTTGGAAGATGGCCGGCTCGGTTCCGAGGTCGGAACCGATACCCACATATAAGGAATGAACGAGGATTAACAATATCAGATCAGATGTTATGTTGTCCCATCACACCTTCATTCTTGCTGGTTGGATTCGGAACCAAGCATCTGTTCCAACTCGGTCTATTACTAAACCTCGAGAGGTTCCACTAGCTCAAGGTTATACCCTATCCCATCATGCTCAGGGAAGATTACCCAGATCTCATTTGTCGCTAAACTAGATCGGGTGCTTCTCACTAGGCTCAGGCTAAGTGAAAATTGTTTTTCAATATTATTCTGTTTTTTCATAATATTTTTAGATAAATATTGTTGTAGTTAGTTACAGTGTTTTAGGTCTCACCTTGTGGTGAATTACTCGTTTTTCACTTGTTGATTTTGTTTGTGTCTGGCCACTACTTTCATTAGGCCTACAGCTCCTTCCCTATCCCGTTTTCACCAAAAACTTTCTCTTATCCTTAATGAACCCATTTAAGTTAGAGGGTTCCCCTTTTCCTTCTTTAGCCCATTTAAATTAGAGGGCTCCCCTTTCTACTTCCTTCCCCTTCCTAAAGAGGCTTCATTGTTGTAAATTAGAGATGTCTCCTCTGGCTAGAGAAGACCATAATTTTATTTAGATACCTCTCCTTTAGCCTTTTTCTCTTCCTTGTGTGACTGTTCAAAAAAAAAAAAAAAAAAGTAAAGTAGAAAATATATATTTACAGTTACTTTTTACTAGTGTGGTGTGTTAAATAATTTTGATAGTTTTCATAGTTTTCATAGTTAACCTTGTTATTATTATTAATCTAGTTTCCTGGTCAGTGTTTGTTGTTATTGTTGCTTACCACTCTGTCCAAGGAAGGAAAAGAGGTGAAGCAGTCAGGCTTCAAAAAGTGTGATTCCTGTTCACAAAAAATGTCATTAACTGACAGGCACTAGTTGTATCTACTGTTTGGGTGCAGTACACCTTCAGCACTCATGCTCCATTTGTCACGGTTTTAGTTCCAGGCTCCTGTTGGAACACAAAAACAAGCTTGTAGTCAGGGGATTGCTTAAAGTTTCTTTTTCTGAGACACTAGAAGGGAACCAGACCTCCTCCAAATCTTCTCAATCTCCAAAATTGGATAAGTCAATTAGAAGAGCATCTTCTTTGGCTCCTACTTCAGAGCAGGTAAAGAAGCTAGCTAAAGACATGACTTCAGACTCGAAGGCTTTCGGACCCAAAAAGACAACTCCTTCGGTTCCACCAATTTCTTTGGAACCAACTAGGAGCCATAGGTGGAGCCGGTCTCCTCAGTTCCACAGTCACCTATTTTGCAGTCACTGGCTGGAAGCGTTAAATCCTTAACTCCGTCCTCTTGATCCTTCAGGAGTCTGTTAGATGACAACATGGAGTGGGTGGTCAGGAGGTTGCTTCAGATTCTGGCTTTGGCCAGGATTCTTTTGAGTCCAGCCCAGAAGGAATTGGAACTGACAACTGCCACTGCCCCTTCTTATATTCCTCCTTCGACCTGACTGGTTTCGGATCCAGAGTGCTTGGATGTGTTTGTGGTGGAACCGTCAAGTCCGAGACCTACCCCAGGTTTTTTGGTCCCGCCTTCCGCTTCGACCTAAGTGCCATCTTCTAGCAAAGGGTCTGGGAGCCAATGCTCTCCCGTCGGGTTCAGATCAGAACTTTGTCAGATCCAAATCTGCCTCTCGGGGCATCGGCGTGGGTCAGCTCGGCACCTACATTGGCCTCGGAGCCCACCTCCTTGGTATGGGAGAAGTCTCCTGGCCCTTCATAACTGGAGGCTCCCTCAGGCCCAGGTCATGATGCCTTTGAGGTCATGAGGAGTGTGCTGTCACTCCTGACGGCTCCAGTCTCGGATCCAAGCACTCTTCCCCCAAAAGTGCCGGTGTCTGCTTGTCTACCATCCCTCCCCCCTGGGCGTAGAGAACCGATGCCCCAGGATACTCCATTGGGTGAGTCACTCTCTTCTGATACTTACCCAGAGGACCCCTCTGGGAAGGTCTCTCAGAAGCAAACTTGTAAGAGGAAACATCTAGTCTCCCTTGAGGAGTCTGTCACTTCAGATACAGACTAAGATGATTCAGAAGGTCCCCACGGTCACCCTCTGAGGATGCCTCCTTCTCAGACATGCTAGAGATCCTGAAGCAGGGCAGTGGCTGGAAGACCCTTATCCCTTCTGAGGATGAGTCTGTATACCTGGAGGCATTTCATTCTCGACCCTCCACCTCTTGGGTGTCTCCACCCTTCGACCAGCTCCTCAACATTGTTAGTTGAAGGGCATGGGGCTCTCCAGAATCCATGGAACCTTTTCCGAGTAGGCCCAACAAATTTATAACAGCACCATCAGACAAAGATTTCTTAAGAAAAGGTGCACAGTAGATGCTATGGTGGTGGTGGCAGCCACCAAAAAGGAGTTAGCTGAGACTTCTTCATTTGTCCATCTGCTGAATAAGGAATCTTGAACGATGGACAGGTATGGGAAGCATACATTCTCATCAGCAGCCTTTACACTCAGGTCACTGAACTATTTGACCCATTTTACCAGTCTTCAGAGGGAGTTCCTGACAAGGTGACCACCCAGCTTGCTACCTTAAATTCAGTAGTCAACTCCTCTAAGTGGCTCATTTCTTATGCAGCCAATGGTGCAAGTAGGGCAGCTGGTACAGGAATCACTCTGAGGAGGGATTCCTGGATGTACCTTTATAAATTTGCTGAGCCCTTCAAGTCTTCCTTCATTAATGCCCCTTTTGACGGCTTGTCCTTGTTTGAGCAAGAAGTTAAAGAGACTCTGATCAGGTGCGAACAAGAAGGCAAAACTCTCTCTGCTGTGGGAATACATTTTCCCTTCCTACCAACCCTTATCCCAAAGGCCAGAAGGGCGGGAAAATGTGGTTCCGTAAATCCCAAAGAGCTTCTCCAGATGCATGTAGTGAATTTTCCCCCAGGGGCAGAGGGGAAATAACAATGGAAGATGCCAACCTTGCGGCAGAGGGTGTCCACAAAATCAGGGTGACAGAGATATGTTCTCTGGCAGACTCTTCCAGCGCTCTTGAAAGGAGGCCCACCTGTCCAACTCTGGAGGAAGTCGGAGCAGTCTATCACTGTATCCAAAGGCCTGTCTAAACATCACTCAAAACAAATGGGTACAGTCAGTAATATCCAGGGGATACAACATACTCTTCTCACCCCAACCCCATAAATCAGATCAGTCCCAGACATTCCAACCTGTCAAAGGGATCAAGCAACCTAGAGATACAAAGGTTGCTAAGAGAAAGAGTCATCCAAGAAGTCCCCGCAGACCAAATCAGATCCGGAACTTACTCAAGGTTATTTTTAGTTCCAAAGAAAACAGGGGACTCGAGACCCATCTTAGATCTCAGCTGGCTGAACAAGTCTGTAAAAAAATCAAAGTTCCAGATGGTGACACTGCAGTCTATACTCCCTTTTCTGGGACAAGACAATTGGATGTGCTTAATCGATCTTCAGGATGCGTACTACCATATAAAAATGGACAGGTGATCTTGGAGATATCTACGCTTCTGGCTGGGAGCCAGTAACTACCAATTCCGAGCTCTGCCCTTTGGTCTCACTACAGCCCCCAGAGTGTTTACCAAATGCATGGCAGTAGTCATGGCTCACCTGAGGCGTCTAGGATTCTGGGTGTTTCCATACTTAGATGACTGGCTCCTGACTGTCACCACCGAGTATCTACTAAGCAAAGTAAGAGACACCGCCATTCATCTATCCTCGGAACTGGGCATTACCATAAATTTAGAAAAATCTGCCTTGTTGCCATCACAGCATATTACATTCATAGGAGCAGACTTAAACACAGAAGACATGGTAGCAAAACTGCCTCATGACAGGGTTCAGACACTGTGCCATCAAGTGTCCATCTTGCTCTTGAAAAAGAAAGTACAGGCAAAGTTTGTTCTAAAGGTTTTAGGTACTATGGGAGCTGCTATAACATTAGTAACTCTAGCACGTCTACATATGAGAGTCCTACAGTGGCTACTCTTCACTCAATGGTCCATGCAGGAGTTACCCATGTCCCACAAGATCATCATTACAGACTCCTGCAAGAAAGACCTATGCTGGTGGATTCAATCCACACAGGTAACTATAGGCAGGCCATTCTCTCTCCCTCAACCAGTAGCTACAGTGACCACAGACGCTTCCCAGATAGGGTGGGAGGGCATTATCTGGGAAAGATCATTCAAGGAACTTGGCAGGAATATGAGTACCACTTGCACATCAATGGCCTAGAGATGAGAATGGTGCTTCTGGCGTTGCAGGCATTCCAGAACTCTCTTCCAACAGGTACAATTGTAATACAGACCGACAATATGTCAGTAGCGTGGTATATCAACAAACAAGGCAGAACCAGATCCTACCCCCTGTGTCAAGAGGCTCAAAGAGTATGGCAATGTGCAGTCTTTCTCAACGTTTCCTGATTGCAGCACATATTCCATGGAAATCCAACGTGATAGCAGACAAATTGAGCAGAGCAATTCTAATGCCCCATGAGTGGTTCCTAAAACAGGAAATTGTGAACCAGATTTTTTGCAAGTGGGGCCAGCCTTGCTGCGACCCCTTTGCCATGTCCATGAACACCAAGAGCAGCAGCTACCTTGCCCTAATCCTCCCCTCTGGGGGAGTCACCAAGGGATGCACTTGTTCACAATTGGCCCTCGGAACTCCTTTATGCCTTTCCCCCATTTCTACTAATCCCCAAAGTTCTACAGAAAGCCATATCATTGAGTTGCAGGTTAATACTCATCACTCCGTACTGGCCTTGTCAAATCTGGTTTCCTTTCCTATGGCCCCATCTCCGAGAAGAGCCATGGATTCTGGACCTGGTACCAGATCTTCTGACTCATCAGTCAGGAATGCTCCATCCTTCTATTCAAACCTGCAAACTGACAGCTTGGCTGCTCCACTTCGAATCTTAGCCAGGCTTCCAGACATATCCCCTGCATTGAGAGACATTCTAGTTTCATCTCGTAAGACAACAACTAGAAAGCTTTATGCTAGCAAATGGAAAAGATTTTCTTGTTGGGCTTCCAAGAATCACATAGACCTCTTCACAGCCCCTGTAAGTACAATTTTAGATTTCTTAGCAGAAATTTTTAATGAAGGCACAGCAGTAGATACCATATGAGTACAATTAGCTGCCATATCTAACTACCACATCAGGGAGGCAGTGGTGGTGTAGCGGTTAGTGTTGCCACCTCACAGCAAGAGGTTCTCGGGTTCAATTCTTGGCTGGGGTGCCTTCTGTGCAGAGTCTGCATGTCCTCCCTGTGGTTGTGTGGGTTTCCTCTGGGTGCTTGTTTCCTCCCACATCCCAAAGACATGCAGTAGGTGGATTGGACACTCTAACCTGGCCTTAGGTGTGAGTGTGTATGTCTTCTGTGGAAGGTTGGGTGCCGGCTGGCAACTCCACACCGTAAAACTTCACTGCCAATCATGAGCGGACAGATGATCCGCTCTGGCGACCTCTAAATGGGAAAAGCCAAAAGAAGAAGAAGAAGATCTAACTACCACATAGGAGACATGGGATCAAAAATAATGTCTCATAGATTGTGCAAAGCTTTCCTGAGAGGTACATTTTTACTAAGGCCTCCAATAAGGGAACCATCACCTCCTTGGGATCTCAATTTGGTACTTTCTACTCTGATTCTCCCACCATATGAACCAGCTTCCTCTTCCCAACTAAAATTTCTAACCTGGAAAACAGTATTTTTGATAGCCATTACTTCAGCTAGGAGGGTTTCAGAACTTCAAGCTCTGTCCATACCCTATTTAGTTTTTCACAAAGACAGAGTCTCTCTTAGAACAAATCCTTCATTCCTTCCCAAAGTATGTTCTGAGACCAATTTGAATCAGTCCATTGACCTGCTTATTTTCTTTCCAAACTATGGCAACAAGGCAGAATATAAGCTACACCAATTGGATGTCCACAGGCAGTTATGCTTCTACTTTTATAGAACAAAGGAATTTAGAAAATCTAACCAGTTATTCATCTCCTTCTCAGATAACAGAAAAGGTACACCAATATCAAAAGTTACCTTGTCAAAATGGCTTACTGACACTATTACCTATGCATATAATTCTCAGCATAAATAACTGCCAGGAAAGATTAGAGGCCACTCAACAAAAGCTATGTCAACTTCGGCTGCCTTTCAGGCCAGATTACCTATGGACTCAATCTGTGCAGCAGCCACATGGTTCAAACCTCATACCTTTATCACTCATTACAAAGTAGACGTGGCCTCCTGGGACAGGGCTTCCTTTGGTTCCACTGTTCTGAAGAGTTTATTCCCTTGAGCCACCCAAGAAAGAAGGTGCTAGGGACGCTGTCCCAACCAGCAAGAATGAAGGTGAGATGGAACAACATAACATTAAGAAGTTATGTACTCACCATAATGTTCCATGTTGTTGTTCATAATCTCGTCTTCATTCTTGCGTCCTACCCTCCTTCCCCCAACCTTCGCTCCTGGAAGATCGAGAGGAATTTTTATTGGTTGTGAATTGTGTTCTCTGCTTCCCTTCTTACCTCATGAGACATAGGCTTATAACTATTACCATTGGGATTTTGTACACGATTTCAAAAATGTTATTGTCAAACAAGGTCTGAGTAATCTTCTGTAAGCATGACGGGATAGGGTATAGCCTCGAGCTAGTGGAAGCTGTCAAGCTTTAGTAATAGGTCAAGTTGGAACCTGGTTCCGAACCCAACCAGCAAGAATGAAAGCGAGATTATGGACAACAAACATGGAACGTTATGGTGAGTACATAACTTCTTATTTTGGAAGATGGTGACTTACAGGAAGACAAATTGCTGGCAATTATGAATGAAAGTAGACCTAGCATAGTTGTTACTGCTTCATGGGGAGATATAATGGATTGCTGTAATTTGGAAGGTGAACATGATATTATGCAATCAGGGTCAGAGGTTAAAAAACATGAAGCAGACTCACACTCTGTTTGCTCCTCTGAGATGCATGAGACAAATGTTGTTTGTAGTATACTAAAGGAAACCCGATAAGCTATGCAAATGTGGTTCAGAAAACAGCTTTAGGTACCGCAAACATTCTTTATCAGGCTAGAAGATTACTTGTATGAATTTCATTAATTTCAGGCCAGCAAAGTGACTGGTATGCTGTTTCAGACAGTTTTATCTCCTTTAAGTCTCTGTGGTAAAGACACAAGAGCCTTTATCCATACAGGAAAAGAACCTTTCTGCATTGTAACTTTTGAAACTTTTGCACTTACTGAAACTTTTCTTCTGAAATGTGACTTAAAAACTGTTCTTCCTATGGGCTGGATAATATTTGTTGGCATGAATATTCAATCAAAATGTTGCATTGTGCTGCAGTTTTATACAGCTGATATTCAAGCTGAACAAGTTAAGGCACTCTTTTCTTCTCTTTGCCATTCTGTTTTTGAGGTTAAAAAATACACAATGTTAGAAACATTTGGACTGCTGCATATGAGCTATGGATCACACTAAAATTGTCACAAGAAAACTTTGTTCATATTCATTGTGTTGTTCATATGGGTGGATTAAAAGCTTATGTGCATTATGCAGGGCAACCTAAACATTTTTGGTGGGTGTCTTGATCATTTAATTCTAAATTGTACTAAAATTAAATGCCCTTACTGTGGGGAAGCAGGCTATAATTCCCAGAATTCTATTACGTTCTGCTGGAAATGTAAGACAAACCATTTTTGGTTCAGTTGTTCTCAGGTTCAAGAGGCTGAAAAACTAAACCTGCCCACTACTGTTTGTATACCACCTGAGATTCCTACATCTGAGAAAGAAGTTGCACATTTTTACTGATAGCTGTGAAAGTGATATTGATGAAGAAGCTACACATAGTGTTATGGGTACTGATGATGAAAGTGGAAAACATAATACTGGTAATAGTGAATGTATTGAAGAACATGCCAGTGGTGGTAATAATGATAATGTTAATGTCACTGGGGAACTTGTTAAAAAATGCAAGTCAAAATGTAGGACGAAACACTGTAGTCTCAGTGTTAGCAGCCTTATAAATGGATACAGGTGTCTTGCATTCTCAGAAGAATGTAAACTTCTCAATAGATACACTTTGTTTGCTTGAAGTTAAATTATTTTGTTTGGGGTGATAATGTTCACTGGTCTTTTGGAAAAGACCTTTGTTGTGCTATTGCGATGTTATATAAGAAACATTTGACATTATTGGATGTCATGGTCCCCCTTCCAGGACGTTTAGTTGTCTCTTACTTTTGATACTCTTTTGGCATATTTTGTCTTATTTCTATAAATGTCTCTACTGTTACAAAACAGAGTGAAAACTTATTTAGGTCCTTGCAGGCATATGCACTTGCTCAATAACTATTAACATTGTTGGTGATCTAAATTGTCACTTAACAAAAAGAACTGGAAAGCTTAATAATGATATTAAACGTTTTTGGGAAGTTTTGCAGAGATGAAAAATTAAAATAGGGTCTAACTAGGTCCCAGTTAAGGGCACAATTATGTGGCGGGATCTTTAGCTATTATAGGTTCATAGGTAAGTACTAGGTATATGGACCATGTTAAGCCTAAGCAGTTTCTCTTTTTGTGCTCAAATTAACCTACCCCTTTTTGTTAGAGATTGGTCTTACCCATCACATGGTCGACAATTATATATTACCCCAATAAGAATAACTGGGATCATACCATAGATAATTTGAGGGGACTCCATGCATTGGATAACACATTTAGAATCTGACCCTGTCCATTAATAGTACACAGGGCAGTCCTAGGGCAAATTTTCTTTATTCCATCCATAGATGCGCTTGAATATGGCCAGGAATAAACTTTGTTTATGTGGATGGGGAGTGATTCCACAGTAGCATATATTCTGAGATGTACCTTTCCTTACAATCCTTCCTATTCATGTTGCAGAAGAGGATTTAGATCCCTAGACTGAGTATTTCTGATGCCATTTAACTTGCTGATATGCAGTAAATCCATCAATAATGTTTTGGAGGATGCCTTGTATGCCAGACACAAGTCACCTTTTAACAATCTGTAGGATACCAAGTATAGCTACAGGGCTTTGAATGAGTCCATGTATGACATGTTGTTTAGACTTTGTATCATTTTAATAAGGTATCTCTGTGGGTATTCCTGTTGTTGTATGTGTCTGGACAGATGCATGTCAAAGGGGCATTATATTCAATGATTGGCCTAATGAGATTGATTACTTTGCTTATACTGATACTTGGTCCTTATGTGAGTATAAACTTTTTAATTTTGGCATTATTTTTTGCCCTTGGACAATTTAATAAACAAGCCCTATTTGGTAAGGGGATTAAAAATTGACTGGGAAAATTCTAGATAATACTGAATGGAAATGAGAGCATGTAGAACTTTGGCAACATCATTTGACTTTGGCAAATTCAAACCCTTCTCTAACTAGTGTCTTCTTTATAAGCATATAAATAAAACTTTATACTGTGTATTGGAGAAAGATATGTGGACTCATTATAAAACACTGTATGGTAATTTCTTACAAGATTATGAATCTGCTGTGTGATGTAAAAATGTACATGCTGTGAAGATTTTTGAAAAAAGTTGCAAGGCATTACTAAAGAAAAAAACATTATTATATAAACAAAAATATGTTGTTCAAGGGACAAAGGCAGAAGTTTCTCCTTTTCTGGGGAAAATCATAAAATATGAGACCACTTAAAAGTAAATCTTATAGGGCTGTGATGGCACACATTCTGTTACTCAAGACATTATTATGGAATATGTTGAAAATTATGTATCACATCTGTATGATTAAAAAATAATCTGAACAAGAATGTGGAAGCACCACAACTATGTAAAGCATAATGAGTTTCTGTAATGGTCTATATCCTTGGAGGAATTAAAGAAAGTATTAAAAGTATTTCTAAGAGTACATCTACAGGTATAGACGGTATACCCTTTTCATTTTATATTGACATGTCATTATTTCAGAAAAAAAAAATATTTTTGTCTATTTTAAATGACTGACATTAAACACTTGACTGTTTGTGAGGGGGGTTTAAAATTTATATATAATAAATGTGGCTAGATTGAATTTAGCCAGCTAGAGACCCCTGACACTCAATAACACTGATTACAAAATGTTATGTAAGATTGTGCAGCAAAGATTATTTAAGTTTACCATTAACTTATTCATTAATTGGATTTTTGGTATACTAGAAAAAAATATTAAAGACTTGTTGATACTATCACGTGAAGCTATTAATGAAATTTAGAATGGAAATGGGCTAGTTTTGGCCTGTGACATTTCCAAAACTTATAATATTGTTGCTTAATGCAATTTATGTGATATCCTGAAATGTTATAATTTTAATAATAAAATAAATTAGTTTTGTAGGATATTTACAACAATTCATGGACTAGGCCTTTGATTAATGAGAATTTAGAGAAAGCAATTCATATTCAAAGAAGTGTAAAACAGGGCTGTCTGCTGAGTGGTTTGCTATTTAGTTATAAATGCTGTATTGTGTGAATGTGTATTATTTCACAAATGTAAGTCACTTATTCTTGCTAATTCTGTTTTGATTCCTTTATATCTGTCTTATGTGGATGACTTTAATATAGTGCCATGTAACATTATTGCTATAGAACATTTTTTTTTTTGGTTTTACAACAGGAGCTACATATTGTAGGCTTACAATCCAATGCTCAAAAATGTATGGGATTTGGGATTGCTTCCCATTTCAAGGGTGCATTGCCTTTGACAGTTCTACAGTTTATTATGAACAATGGGGTGAACTTTTAAATAAGTTTAAGACCTTGTTGAATATGCGGAAACCTTTTTTCTTTATCTTTTCAAAAGAAAGTTTATATGCTGAACTCTGTTATTCTGGCCAAGTTAGGTTATATAAGAAGTGTTTATCCTTCTCCCAAACATAGAGGAAAAGATACTGGATTTTTTTATTGTGGGATAGCAGGCTTAAGGGGGGGGGTTATACTGTAATAAGGGGGAAGGTGAACTAGGTTTGCATAACCCATTTGTGTTTTTGGCATCTCTTCATCAATGCTGGGTTTTCCTGAAAATCCAGAACAGAAACTCAGATTTATCAGGTTATGTTGTATGGTATAAATTTAAAGAAGTTTGGGATCATAAGATTGGAAAAAAGTGGAAACATGTTTCTCATTATCTTGCTAATGAATATGTACAGAAATATATTTTACGGTATACCTTTGGAATGGATCAGTATTTCTACATTAGATCTTGTAGTAAGTTATCTTTGTCTTTGTTAGCAGTCGTATCTGCTAAACAACAACCCTTGTGTACTTCATATGGCTTAAAGTATTTTTTAGGGAGATTAATGCTAGGTAGACCACATTTTAAAGACTTGATGAAATATAAGATTAAGAAGGATAGACTTTTCAGTATGTGTTCCTATGAAGAATCCAAGGAACATGCTTTGTTATATTATCTGAGAGTTCAGATTTCTGGACTCAAATATTATATGAGTATAAGTTTCTAGGTATATTCTGTTCTGATGCATCAACTAATGTATGCCTTTTATGACAACATTATGCTCACATGACGGATGTTTATGATAAAATAAGTATAGGAGCAACTTGGATATTGTGTTAAATCAGCTCCCTACTGAAATGTTGGCACATCGAAATGCTGAGTGCCAACTAGCCAAAACAAACAAACAAAAAAAAGACCAAAAACACAGGAGTAGGGCAAATCTTGAAAGCTGCTCTTCTGCTTTAAAATTATTTTTGCAGCCCCCCCACACCCCTACTTCACTTAACTTCACCATACATCAGACAAAATGGGATTGTTACTTGATTTTATTTTTTCTTTCTCTTTTCTTTTTACTATGTATAATTTCATTTATTTCTATGCTAGATGCACCTGTTGAATTTATGTGTTTTGCTAAGCACTCTTTTCAGTATGTGCCATGGGATCTTTTACATCCTCTTGAGCTACCACCAACTCAAGCATATCTGACTGCATAGTTGCACACAGCCTTTTATTTATTTATTCATTCATTCATTCATTTTTGCTTGCATTCATTTATTTATATATTTATTTATTTCTGTATTATAAGGAGCAATATAAAGATGCAGATATGATATCATACAACTTTTTATAACCATGCAGTGCTTTTGGATTATGCTGTCAGAGATCTCATGGGAAGAAAAATGTTATTACAACCATCCATTAAAACTTTCTGCATTTTTTTCTGTTTTTACCATTTTTTTCATTTCTTTTCTGATCATTATCCTCCTACATTGTGAGCACATATATTGGCATGTGCAGAACATCATATAATAAAACAAACCACAATACATATATTGGAAGCCTGACCATTCAACACAGTTAGAGACATCAAAGTGGCAAATAACAAGGTACCATAAGGCAGCCATACCATGTATTGCTATTAGATGCAGAGCAGCAGTTGTTCATCACCCATACATGAAAAGGAGAGAAAAGGAGTTATATGATAGAGCAAAGGGGATGAGTATCATCAAGCAAGTGGTGGAGCACAGTAGGCTGTGGTATAGGAAAGGTGGCAGACTACTGAAGCATGCATGTAGGGCAGCTTCCTTTTTGGGTGGGGAAAACTGCCTGCCATTTTTTTTGAGAAAAGCGTATTAAGATAAAAGGGCAGACACAGATGGAATGGTAGCTGGACAACTCTTATAACTAGACAGACATGACAGATATAACAGATGTAATACTGAAACAACAGAGTAGACAACACAGTCAAGGGTTACATACAAAAAGAAGTTGAATAAGTGATTCAGTGCAGGATTTTAGGGTAAACCTGGGTTTGAATGATCCAGAGTAGGTGGGAATAAAATGGCTGGGGACAGGATAGGCTGGTCATAAATGCCATATATTTGGCCTGCAAGGCAATCAAAAAAGTCCTGAACCCAGATATGCCACAAATGCAAACAGTAAAACAAGATATTAACACTAATTTGATGCTATCCCCAGAAGATCTGTGGGCAGGTGCATTACTCAGATTCACATGGATCTGCTGCACCAAACATTACACCTTTGCTAAGCTAAGATGCAGAGCTGGCCTGCCAACATTCTTAATTGCTCTTTGGAGATCCTTAAGATTTGGAGACGCAGGTGTTACAGCAGAAGTTCCTTGTGATAATTGACTAGTTTGGCTTTTGACCAAAAAAGGACAAAAAACATGGCAGTTAATACCCTAATGTTATTAATATTATGGCATTTATCAACAGTTGCTCTGTGATTAAAGGATGCGTTGTCATAAGGATTACTCATACAGGTGAACTTTTTAGGCACTAAGAACATGTCATCTCACATTCATTAGTAAAATTACTGATATTTCAACTGTCATAGGAGCAATTAGGAAGTGTTCATAGATTAGTATATTAGGGTATTGTATTTTGTTTTTGGATACTCTTAGTTGTTCCATTTTGTAGATTATTTTGCTTTAGTTTTGATGACATTTTGCTTGGTGGGCTTAAAGTTTAGTTTTGCTAGGATCTGCTTGAGTTTACAATACAATGATGTAGTTAGTGGTGCCATAGTTCTCAACCTCTTAGAACAGTAACACATACTGAAATAATGTGGGAGAAAAGCCCAAAATCAGGGACAGTTTTTTAAACTACAACTCTTATATACTTAGAAAGTTGCTAGAAAAAGAAGTTTTGCATTAGCATGCATTTTCAGAAGGATATTAAGTCTGAAGCTCAAGTGTCTGTCATTATTTCATCAGACAGACACATACACATACATACACACACACACACACACACACACACATGCACGCATGCCCCTGTACAGATAAGCGTGCACACTCTCACACACACACACACACACACACACACACACACACACACACACACACACACACACACACACACACACACACACACACACACACACACACACTGCCACACATATACATACATTAACACACCCACTACCTCCATGTATTTACTCATCATCATTAAACTTACCTGCACTGCTACTTCTTCCAGTGAAGTCAATGAATGACTGCCATCCTTTGACAGTGTTAAATCTTTTACACTACCTTTGGTAAATGATGCACCTGAGAGTAATTCTCTGAATTGCTAAACACAGTAAATTAGGAGCCACATTTCTGGAGGAGAGCACATGACTAATTAGCATTAGCCATTACCCAATATTACTTCACTGCCATGCAGCTTAGTAAGGGTGACCCCAATATTCCCATTAGCAGGAAACTTTAACTGTAGGGCAGTCTGTGAATTAGAACTCACAGTAATTGTTTCTGAAACACAGGTATACAGTTTGTAGTTCATTACATTACTAAAACAAATAGTAAAAAGGTCACACAGATTACCAACTGGTTAAAAAACACAAAAAGAAAAATCTAGCAAAGCTAGACTTCTAACTGTGTGATACCTTAAACCTATTGCATCAGAGGCCTCATGGGATATATGCAAATCAGGTGTTTCAGCTAAATGGCAGTTCTGAATGTCCATGACTTTATCTTTTAATTTCAAAGTCTATTTATAGGCAATTTCAGGCCATTAAAGCAAAACCCCTCTACCTGTGGATATGCATGTTCTTGCCTTCTTATGACATCATCAGCACAGCATAAGAGGAACGTTTGACGTTTGGAAACACAGGGTTGTCATACCCAGCTGATATCCATAACCATTAGGGTGTCTACAAAATATCCTAACTAGCAAACTAAAACAAAGAGTAAAAAGGTCACACAGATAGCCAACTGGTTAAAAAACACAAAAAGAAAAATCTAGCAAAGCAAGACTTCTAACTGTGTGATACCTTAAACCTCTTGTATCAGAGGGGTTGGGAGAATGGCCTAATGGTTAAGGTGTTTGCCTTACACAAATAAGGGGGTAGGGGTTGAGTCTCACAGATAATTGGCTAGGCTTATTAAATAAATGGCTGCAAAGGCAGCCTAGTTAATCTATATCTGACCTCATGGGATATATGCAAATCACCCTTTAATGATATCAGGTGTTTCAGCTAAATGACAATTCTGAATGCCATGACTTTTTTTTTTACTTTCATTTTTAAATCTATTTAAGGAAAATTCCAGGCCATTAAAGCCAAACCCCTCTAGCTGTGGGCATGCATGTCTCTGCCTTCTTATGACATCATCAGCACAGCATAAGAGGAATGTTTAACCTTTGGAAACACAGGGTTGTCATACCCAACTGATATCCATAAATATTAGGGTGTCTACAAAATACCCAAACTAACAAACACAAAAAATAACCCTGTGTTTCCAAAGGTCAAACATTCCTCTTATGCTGTGCTGATGATGTGTCAAGAGAAGGTAAACATAAATTGTCCATAAGTAGACTTAAAATGAAAGTAAAAAAAAAGTCATGGGCATCAGATATCCGTAAGGGGTGATTTTGTATATATCCCATGAGGCCCCCTAGTTTATATTATATTTAGTAGTAGTCACTTTAGGTAGTAGGTTAATTTTAGTTTTACTTTTTTTTTATACTTATGTGCATTGTTGTGTATGCATATAAGAATATTGTGTAAGTATATTATTTATTTCTGCATACAAAATTACTTTTCTTCTTTCTTTCTTTCTTTTATTTCTTTTATTTTTATGCTGTATCCTTCAATTCTTTGTATGTTGAGATATGCATTTTTATCTGGGCTTCTTTCTTTTTAGTTTTTCATCCATGTTTTATTAGTTATTTCTTGCAGTTTGTATTTCTTTACTACTTATGTTATTTCTTTATTTATTATTTGTATGTAATTTTTTTTAGTTTGCTGTTTGGGGCTATCCACTGTAACTGTGAAACTTGCAATTGTAATTGATGTGACTACAAATATATGTATATATTGCATGTAGTAATTATTCGGTGAATTGTAAAGCCAGCTTAAGCTCAGTTTAAAATATTTTTGTATTTTGTTATTTTGTCTATGAAAAGAAATGTATGAATTTATGTGTAGACTGCTTTATCTATACTTGGAATGTTAACTGTAATGTGTCTCCTTGTACTTATATATGGTTTTTGTACACATTAACTGCCTGTAGTTTAACAATTGCAGAAGCAGTTCTCAGAATTTCAACTGGAACCCATTGTTTTGTGTGCTTTATTATTATTTTCATTGCGTTCAATCTTTTCTATCTTTCTTATCTTTTTGTTTGTTTTTCTACTTTTTATTTTCTTCAGATTTTTTGTTATGTATATGCTTTTGTGTTGTGTTTCCCAGTTCTTTGCTTTTAATTGTTTCATTTTGTTTATTCTGTCTAGTTTTTTTTATTTTTTTATTCATTTGTGAGTTAATTTCATTTGGATGTTGTGTGTTGTGTAATAGTTGTGCTATTGTTTTGTTTAGGTTTTGTTTTTTGGGTATGTAGGTATCTTTGGTGTTGTGTTTTTTTTGTTGGTTTTTGTTTGGTGTGGTGGTTGTTTCTTGAAACAATTAATTTTCTGTGTCTTTGCTTTATTTTCAAATTTTTTTATGTTGTCTCTAAGTATTCCCTGTAGTTAGGAGTTGCTAAACTGTTTAGGGTACTTCCTGTCTATCTCCTATTTTTTTTGCTGTTGTTGTTGAGGCCATTTTCCTCTCAGGCACACTACTAATAATCCCATGAATCCATTTCAAGGATTCATTAACGCCACCACTGAGCATCGATTAATCATAGCAAGGGACACCACAATTCATCTCTGCTCAGAGTTAGGTATCACTATCAACTGCAAAAAATCTGCCTTGTTGCCTTGCCAGCATATTACATTTATAGGGGCAGATCTAAATACAAAAGACATGATCGCAAAATTGCCTCAGGAGAGAGTGTCAACCATATGACATCAGGTGTCAGTCTTGATCAGGAGAAAAAAGATTGAAGCAAGATTTGTACTCAAAGTGCTAGGTTCAATGGTGGCAGCAATAACACTAGTTCCCTTGGCATGTTTCCATATGAGGATATTGCAGTGGCTTATTTTTGTTCAATGGTTCATGCAGAATCTACCCATGTCACACGAGATCCACATTATGGAGATCTGCAAAAGGGATCTACGATGGTGGCTTCAGTCTATGCAAGTAACGATAGGCAGGCCATTCATCCTTCCCCAACCTGTAGCCACAGTGACCACAGATGCTTCCCAGATAGGGTGGGGGGGGGCATTATCTGGGACAGAATGTTCAAGGAACTTGGCAGCAACACAAACACCACTTACACATCAGTGTCCTGGAGATGAGAGCAGTACTTCTGCTGTTGCAAGCACTTCAGGGCTTTCTACCGATGGGGACAATTGCAATTCAAACAGACAACATGTCCGTAGTGTGGTACATCAACAAGCAAGGCGGAACCAGATCTTACATCTTGTGCTGAGAGGCTCTAAGAGATTGGCAGTGGGTGGTGTCCTCTCAGCATTTTCTGATTGCAATGTACATCCTGGGAAAATCCAACATGATAGCGGCATCCTGGGAAAATCCAACATGATAGCGGACAAGCTAAGCAGGGCAATTTTGATGCCACATGAGTGGTCCCTGAAGCAGGAAATTGTGAATCAAATTTTTCGCAAGTAGGGCCAGCCTTGCCGCAACCTTTTTGTCACATTCATGAATACCGAATGAAGCAGCTATTTTGCCCTGGTCCCCCAACTGGGACAGTTACCCAGGGATGCACTTATTCACAACTGACCCCCGGGACTTCTTTATGCTCCCCCCCCCGTTTCCTCTAAAACCCAAAGTTCTTCAGAAAGCAAAATCACTCAGCTATAAGCTAATCCTCATTGCACCTTACTGGCCTCATCAGATTTGGTTTCCCTTCCTTTGGCCCCATCTCCAGTAGGAGCCTTGGATCCTGAACCCAGTTCCAGATCTTCTGATGCATCAGTCAGGAACACTCCACCCTTCTGTTCAGACCTTCAAGCTGACAGCTTGGTTTCTCTAATTCCCATCTTAGCCAGGCTTCCTGACATTTCCCCTGCAGTATGACACATTTTGATCGCTTCTCACAAATCTACAACTAGAAAGATTTATGCCAGCAAATAGAAGATGTTCTTTTGTTGGGCAGCCAAAAATCATATTGATCCTTTTACTGCACCCATTTCAAAAATCCTGGAATTCCTGACAGACTTTTAACCAAGGGGCAGCTGCAGCTACAATTTGAGTTCAGCTAGCTGCTATTTCAAATTATCATGTTGGAGAAATGGGTTCAAATGTTATGTCCCACAGATTATGCAAAGCTTTCCTGAAAGGTACAATCCTCTTGAGACTCCCAATAAGAGAACCACCCCCTCCTTGGGATCTAAACTTAGTCTTAGCTTCCTTGATTCTCCCTCCTTTCGAACCGGCTGCTACCTGTTCTCTGAAGTTCTTGACTTGGAAAACAATCTTCTTGACTGCCATTACCTCAGCTCGGAGGGTGTCAGAGTTACAAGCTCTTGCCATTCGTCCCCCTTATTTAATTTTTCACAAAGACAAAGTGTCTCTCAGAACTAATCCATCTTTCTTACCAAAAGTTTGCTTTGAGTCAAATTTAATTCAATCAATAGAACTCACTGTTTTCTTCCCAAATCATAGCAACAAGTTAGAATATAGACACCACCAACTGGATGTTCATAGGCAGTTGTGTTTCTACTTGCACAAGACAAAAGACTTCAGAAAATCTGACCAATTGTTTATATCATTTTCAGAAAACAGAAAGGGTACTTCAGTCTCAAAAATAACCTTATCGAAGTGGCTTACAGACCACATCACCTATGTTTATAGCTCACAAGGTAAGCAACTTCCAGGAAAAATTCATGGGCATTCCACTGGAGCATTATCTACCTCTACCGCATTTCAGGCTACACTGCCTTTAGACTCAATTTGTGTGGCAGCTACTTGGGTTAATCCTCATACCTTTATCACTCATTACAAGGTAGATGTGGCCTCCCAAAACAGGGCATCCTTTGGTTCCACTGTTCTGAAGAATTTATTCCCTTGAGCCACCAGAGAAAGAAGATGCTGGGGATGCTGTCCCACCAAGCAAGAATGAAGACCAGATAGGGACAACATAACATAAAGAAGTTATGTACTCACCATAACATTCCATGTTTGTTGTCCATGATCTCGCCTTCTTTCTTGCATCCCTCTTCCCTTCCCCCTTCCTGGAGGATTGAGAGGAATTATTTGGTGTTTGGCTATATGTGCTGTTATTCCCTTCCTGCCTCATGCATTGGATAGGCTTAGGGTCTATCAATATTGTTTTACTGGTACTGATTAGTATATATATATATATATATATATATATATATATATATATATGTGTATATGTATATATATATATATATATATATATATATATATATATATATATATATATATATATATATATATATATATATATATATATATATATATATATGTGTGTGTGTGTGTGTTTAGTCTAGTGTTATGGGTTATCACAAACAAGATCTGGGTAAGTCTTGCTAGGCATGTTGGGATAGGGTCTAGCCTCGAGCCAGTGGCAGCTCTCGAGCTTTAGGATACGTCCGAGTCGGAGCCGAGTATCAGCTCCGAACCCACCAAGCAAGAAAGAAGGCAAGATCATGGACATCAAACATGGAACATTATGGTGAGTACATAACTTCTTTTTTTGCAAGCATTTGTTTTATTTAAGCCATATCATGTGGCCGATAGTGATAAAGCCCTATGTCTCAGGTGACCTAACTTTGAATAGTTGTTCAGGAACCTGTTGGAGATGGTGTGGGAGAGGGGAGGAATGATGAGTCTTAGTTTTCTTTACTCTCTTTGGGGAAATAGGGAGGGTATATGTTTATCTAAGCACACACATTCTCTGTGGCAGAATTTCTGTTGAAGACCAGGAATCCCACGGAGGTAATATCTTAAGAGAAGGGGTGCAACAAGATTGTTCCAAACACAGAGATATGGATGCACATTTATCGACCCTCTGCATGTCCTTCCTGGAAAATGATGGGTATGTGCAGGTGAACACTCGAGCTGTGCCTGCAAATGGTCTGTTGTGATCAGTGTACTACCCTGATAAACAAACAAACCAAGTAAAATAAATAAACATAGGGACATCATGTCTGACATGTCAACCCCTTTAATGCTGGCAGTAGTGATGGCTCACAGACTAACTCTTCTCTTCTGTGTATTTGTCATCACCAGTAAGGTCAGGCTGGCAGCCCCAGCCAGGAAGCATCAATCTCATGAAGCTTTAGAAATCCACAGCATTAGGAACAGTTAGGGCTCATGTGGATTCACACTGCTGTAAACATCAACCTCAACCCAAATAAACCACTAAAAAAAGGATTATACTTTGTTTAGATGGTGGGGGTTATTTATCAGCATTTGTATATTTTAAGTTTTTGTAGATTTTCATTCTTGTTGCATTTTTCCAAGTTGTACTGAATTGGATTTTTTGCTATTTTAGTTTTAGCAGAATTTCTGTTAGTGTGTTGTGGTTTTGTTTACTTGCTTATAGTGGATTTGTGTTGCGCTTTTTTGGAGGGGCAGCCTTTTTACATGAATATTGTAGTTTTGCCATTATAGTATATAGAACCTGTTTTCCATTAAAGTCTTTTGGATAGTTTCCTATTGTAGCATT
The DNA here is from genome assembly GCF_019279795.1 of Protopterus annectens. NCBI lineage: Eukaryota > Metazoa > Chordata > Ceratodontiformes > Protopteridae > Protopterus > Protopterus annectens. Next base: position 66,756,187 of record NC_056751.1, read on the forward strand.
GTACGTAGTGTGTAGGTATGTAGATCCACCTTGATTTGTTTACTTTGTTAGGTTGATGTAATCAACATCTAAATGCTTTTGGATACTGTAATCAACATACACATATTTTTAATATTTATACTTTATGTTAGACACATTTTTATTCAACCCCTCTTTTGAGATTCAAAGTGAAAAAAATCTAGTCTACAGAAGTCAAAAATAGATGGGAAACTCCCTAAAAAAAGAATACCACCACATCTCTATTGAAAAGTCTAAAAGGTCTAAATAGATGCCCATAAAAAGAGTTAACCTTCTTAATAGGCACCCTAATCTTTAATGTCCCGCATTTTGCCATCTTCATACCACTTTCCTCAAAACTCAGTTATGTAACCCCTTCCTACTACCTCAGTAGCTAACCCTTATCAGGACCAACATGAGCACTGATCACAGCTTCTCACTACTGACCCCAAAACTAATGCATGATATTCCCAAATACTCCAGTTTCACACCACAGTTCAAAGCATACATGATGAAACAGAGCTAGTATAAATACCCCCCAACTTATGTCATACAACCTAAAAACTCCATGTCAGCTGGTGACTCCAAACCAAGTGGAGCTGCAGGAAGTAACTAAATCATGGAGCTAACCGAAATGGGATTTGCTGCATTACATCAATGGCCATTCTGTAATCAAACAGATGAGGTAATTCAGTTTCATCCACAGACTGCATAAGTATGTATCCATGCATTATAGACACTTTTCTGACTACATACATGACAGATATCTGACTTGCAATCAAGAAAACCAGCCTTAAATGAAATTGATTCCTAGACAAAGGACTTCATGAGCCTCCTGTTGCACAGCAGCCACACTGCACTTTCCTAGTGTGCCTCTCCCGTGTTTCCCCATTCTTGGCCCCACAGCATCCAGATAGATTACTTCTTTCTTACTTGTTCAAACTTCATCCTACTTTAACGTCCCCCACTTTTTAATACACCTAGCTGGTGAAAATTCTATTAAAATAAGTCTAGAAAATATAACTGAATTAAGCATGGGGTCTGGAAGTTACTAGGCCTTCAGAAGTCATAGGGTTCTATATGGTCTAAGGTGTATTTAGAGCTTTTATTTTGCAACCTTTTGATTTAATGATGGGCTGAGCAAACATGAGAAAGGAAACAAATTCGGTCTTATTTTCCCTTTCAAAGAAAAATAAACTGTGTCTAAAGCTTAGTATTCAAAGCTAACAAAATAGTAGTTCCACAATAAACTATGGTAACAAATTTAATAATGTGCAAATCCAGTCCAGGAACAGTGCATACCTTCCTGCCCCTCCAAAAAGAGGGTTACCTTCTGTATATCTCTCTGTTGTTACATTGGGTTGAAAGCAATAATACAAATGGTCAGAGACATATATTATACAGCTTAAGGTCTAGTGGAAGTAATCAGATCACACGGATAAAACCTACACAGAGACAGTGAATCCACACAGAAGGAATCATAACCAAAAACTTAACTAGAGAGCCAAAAGCAGGTAGATGGTAATACTACTCAATGCAACACTCTGACAATGATCATTTGATATCATACTGCCCAAACCACCACAGGCAGTCACATATTGTTTGACTGTAAAGGGAAGTGAAAAAGATTATGGCCATCTTGCTACTTTTAGATACTCTGCAACTCCCCCCCCCATACACACCCGCATACACTCTGCATCATTTTCATCAGAAACAATCCATAGACTCTTTGTCATTTTCATTGCAAAGCAATCCATACACTAAACAGTTATATCCACTGTATTGTACGTGTGTGCCTCAGATATCTGATTGTATTAAAAATAGCCACAGTAAAGTATTCTAGCTAGCTTCACACAAATGCACACTACTTCTGCTAAGTTTGAATAATTGCTGTTTAATATGGACAAATAGCTATACTGACAATCATTTTCATCCACTGACATCCCCTGTGGAATTCATCTTTTCAGCTCACTGCTTTTCGAATACAGTGTGCAGCACGCTGCAGCCTCCTATATACATCTCAACCTCTTATCTCAAGAATAAAGGAAAAAGTTAAAAAGTAATGGTGGACAATGGACCAAAATCAGTGATAGTTATTGCATTTATGTACTTATAAACTTACTAGAATAACAGGATTTGCATTATTAATTTTTTTTAATGTTATGTCTGAACTCAAATATACATCATCATTACTTAGGGACTTTTTAGTCTTCTCTCCTATCACCCTTTCCTGTTATTAACTCATGAATCATAAATCATTAAGATCCTGTCTTCTTCCTGTTAAAATTTGAACTCTCGAGGCAGATTGGGATTGCCCATTTGAAGGGGTATTTCAGAGCTACACAGTTAAGGCACCTATACATAGCACAGGCAGAAACCTATAATTCAGAGTGGAAAGGGATGATGATGGAATGGGGAAAGCTCAAGAAACAAGGAGAGACTGGGATTTGGGATGCAGATCTTTAAGAAGAATAACAATAATCATACAGAATATTATATTCATAAAGTAGCAGAAAGTATTCTAAGAATTAAGCCAACATGTGAATGGAGAAAGGAGATTCTGCTGATAGGGATGACTGCAATTAGGGATACAGACAACTGGCAAAGGAGGCTGGAATTTATTGAAAAAACTGGCAAAGGAACCAAGGTATTCAAAGCAAATAATGAGGGATGGAAAGGTAATAGAATGAGAAAATGCCAATAATTTATTTGCAGGTTAGAGAGTGCCTTCCGTATGAAGGATTGATATCAAAGTGTTGGCAAAGAAAGAGAAATAGGCGTCCTAAACAAAAGACCAGCACTGGAGAGTTATTGGCAGAATCTGGAACAGAAGTTGCCATTAAAAAAGGAATAATTAGTAGACACTGCATGATAACTATAAGAATAAATCAGAGCAGGTTAGAAAGGATTGGGAAGAGAGATTTGATAAGCAATACACAAAGGAACAATAAAAATCTAGAAGATTTAGGATTTTTGCTTGGAAACATTTACATAAATATTTTTATACCCCCAAGTAGACTCCAGAAAATTTTTCCTCAGGTAGACAACAAATGTTGGAGGAGTAATGGGGAAGAAAGAGATAATTGGGAACATATTTTCTGGGAATGTAATGAGTTGGCAGATTTGAAAGGTTGTCTGCAGCCTACTCTGTCAGAGATCCTGGGTGAGCAAATTGGTATAACTAAGAAAATGATTTTTCTGAGCTATGATGCAGAATTGGAATTGCCTAGACATAGTAAGGCCTTCCTGAGTCTAATTATGTTGGCTGCCAAAAAAGCAATTACAAGTAAATGGAAATTAAAGTCTAAGCTAACTGTACTAGAAGTAGTGAATATAGTAGCAGAGATAAAACAACTGGAATTGGGATCTTTAAAAATGGTAGGAGCAAATTACATAGGAAAAAATGAGGATTGTTCGAGCAATACATACAGGGGAGGAATGAGGTTTAAAAGAAGGCAGGGCTTGAATGAACTATGTAATGTTTGACTGACAATGATTGGGTAGATTATAAGTGATGTATAATGTTTGCAAGTAGGACTATGTCATTGTGGGTTGAGATATAAAATGCTTGCAGCTGGGATTATGTCAACATTATTTGTTATCATTTATACAAATGTATGATTGCCTATGCCATAAGTGATAATTTAATAAAGATGTTTCTTGTTTAGAAAAAAACAACTCTAAAGCAAAGTCACTGTTTTTCAGCATATGACCAAGTCACATTACATAATACAAGTAAACTCTTAATTTTTGCTTTTAACTTTGTGATTTAGATTAGTATAACTCTAACATTAGAAAAAGCAGAGAGCACCACCATGCAGCAACATTTCAATCCAATGTTTAGTTTAAACTCTCCAGTGGAAATTTATAAGATTAGAAATTATTCAACTGTTGTAGTGTGTCTGTGGAAGAAATGTCACAAAAATGCTGAATACATTTGTTTATAGGTCAGACATAAATTAAATAACTGGTCTTAAATCTAGAACACATCAAGTGACTCCCAAAAGTGAATATAGTCTCCTTGTAGTGTAAAAGGCAAATATTTTCAAATTATGGATATTTTACTCATTAATATTCTCTCTTCTTTTTTTTGGTTTAGGTTGAGGATGCTTGGAAAACCACAGAATTTGTGGTGCTGCCACACCGTGATTCTAAAGATGTTTTTATTCTTGGAGGTACAGATGATGTTCAGGTATGGATTTATTTCATGTGTAAGTAAAGCTTTCTTGCAAAGCATTAAGTATTTTCAAACTACCATTTTATTGTTATAGTTTTCAAAAGTAAAAAAAAAAATCAGACAGTCTTTTGGGTGATGATCAGTGGTGTTATATTTTCATTGTTTTCATCCTCTGTCTAAGGAAATTATATATTTCGACTCTGTCTCCATGGCTTTAAGCTTTATTACAAAGCCATATATAGTAAATAAATGTGACACTTTGGAGATAGATCAATGAATGCAGAAAATTGAAAACTGCAGGTTGATGAAGAAATGAAGGCCTAAGATAAAACTTGCTTTGGTATTGATAGTTAACACTGAAATGATCAAGCCATTCCAGGGTTTTTTTGTCCATGGAAAGACTAATGTGTAAAATCACATGGTCTTACAGATTTCCAAAGTAAAACTGAGACTCGTAGATCTGAAAGATTTAGTTAAATGGGCTTATGACCTGGAGACTTGTGTCTACTGCTTAGATGAATGGCAAATATTAGATATAGCAAGAACAGGAAATTTGGTGTTTCAGAATGCCTGTCTTAAATATCATACAGGTTTATAGGAACAGTCTATCAGCACTGACGAATATGTTTATTGCACTTAGCAAGAACTTTAGCACAGTATTTTGCAGTTTGTATCAGCACTGTAGAATTTTCAAGTGTAGTACCAGCTAGGTCAGGGTGGAATAATACAGCATTAATCAGAAAACCACTTGGACTTTCTTCACAAAGTAGACAGACTGAACAGGCGTAAAAGAATCAAAACCTGTGAGACAAAGAAGACGACCTTGATAACAGAAAATGTATAACCATAGCAGAATTTTTGAGTGGGTTGAAACTAGGAAAGTTATTCAGTGATGTATATATCGATCACTTCTTTGGCAAAATGTACTGTGAGCATATAGTATGAAAGAATCCACTGTAGTCTCACTCTTTATTCATAAGACCAAAAGCAAACCTTTGCTCTGGCATTTCCTTACATAATTACTTCTGTCACATAGTATTTTCTGTAGACAAAAATACACGCTTGACATGCTTTCTTTTCATTTCTTTAAAAAACTAAGGATGGAAATAATATAACACTTTAAAGGTTTTCTTATGAAGGATAGCCATTGCTGTCTTTAATTTTATCAGGACATTTAATTAGTGGTTTATTTTCTACTATAAGCTGGTGTTGCTTATTGATAAAAAATGTCAGAGGCAAAATGATAAAATCATATGCGAGCATTTGCATGTGGATTTGTGTATGTAGGGGAGGTGATGTGCTGATACATTATCCAAATTTGATGTTCTGTCATTTACTCAACAAATGGTATCACTTACTTAAGACTACTGGGTTGCATTTAGCTAAATGAGGTTAGCATTTTACTGTACAAAAAATATACTTCCAGATAGGTGCATACCAGTCATATCTCCTGCCAAAAAAAAAAGCAGTGGCAGATCACCATCTTTGATGAAATAAAGTTTTTTGTCCTTCAAGTGCTTTAACATTAGTGTCTTGTTACTTACAGGTATTAGGTGAAACTCATGCACATGTACTAGTAACTAAGATATGCAAGTGAGTCATGCCTTCATACTAAAAGTAACCATCGCCATCAAGACTAGATTTAAAGGCAGCTGAGATGTGTTGTTTGATATGGAAGGGAATTGTTACGCCAGCGGTAAGGGATAAGGGATGTATTGGGTTGGATATCTATTGTACTCGTTTGCCTACAAGCCATCAACAATCTCTTTTTTGGCTCACCATTTACCAGAAATGCAGTTTTGAAAATGGTGAAACAAAAAAACCTGCAAAAAATTAGAAAAAAAAAATTTTTTTTTTTGTGGGGGCATTCAAGCCCCATCTGCACAACTCCCAGTCATACCACACTGGAAAAAAGGTTAAGAACCCAGAAAGATGCACTTGCAACTATCACATGCAACTCATTGCAATGAAACTCACCTTGATGTAAAATCTTTGCACAAACAGGCATTCAAAAACACAGCAATGACTTGTAAGATAGCCTATTGTAATAACAAGTCCTCTTTATCTGGAAATGAAGATTGAATCCTTGGTATGGGTACTTGCAATGCTACCAACTTTATGGAGGTGAAGGAGATATAGTAAAACAGAGTTTTTAATGGCATGGACGGCTAAGCAAAGCCTGCCACACAGGAGCCTGAAAAAGGCAAAATATAGTGAGAGGTCTTTCATTCTATCCAGGTTGCTTAAAAGGCTTAGTCCTCTGATGTTCTTAGTTAAAAATCTTGGGGGACTTTCAGTTTGGGTGAAATATTTGGACAGTGGCATCATATGCAAAGATGGGCCTTATGAGGAATGAATAGAACGTAATTTTGACTAATGAGGCTGTAGAAGATATTCCCTGGGAAATTAATTGGAAATGGTAAAATGATTTCTTAAATATGGTTGAGACATGGTAATCCAAAGATAGCTTATTATCTATGAGGGCACCTAGATCTTTAGTGACCAAGTCAGTTTTAACTGGGGTATTATTTAAATGGCATAAACAATGATAGTATCATTCCTCAAATAAATCGACATTGCGTTTCATAGCACTGAATTTGAGCCCATGGTCAGTACACCAGACATTAGTCTTCTCTAGCCCTTGTTAGAGTATCAGAGAGTCAGTAGGGGAATTAACAATACTGCCTAGCTTTCAGTCATCAGCAGACTTGGTCAGTCAAAGGCTGTTGACACCTACCTTCATAACACAGAAGCAGATGGCAATGAGGAAGTGTTCCTGGACAGAGCTCCATGGAACACTAATAGTGACACATATTTCTGCAGAAGAAGTATCACAAAGGCTCATTATATGGGTTCTGTCAGTGAGCCAACTGTCTTATCTATCGTATGACAAATGGGTCAACATTTACTTGGGTAAGCTTATTAATAATACCAGCATTCAGAATTGTAAAAAAAGATCTTTAACAGGTTGGCGTAGCCATTGTGGACTGACTGAACCCTGTCCTTGGCTTCAGTAACTCTTTCAAAAATGTCATCTAAGTTGAGAAGACAAGATATGCCTTTTACAGTTCCAAAATAAGTAGGGTCAAGGCACTGAAGATACATATTTCATTGTTTATAAGTTCAGCTATGATGTCTTTCTTAGTTTTATGTATGGTACTAATGTGGCTTATAAGTCTGTAGATCCCAGGATGTGTGGTGGGGCTGCCTTTATCTAGTGGCACCACTATGACAGTCCTCCAAATATCTGGTACATAATCAGTAGAGAGGCTAAGGTTGAATAAGTTCAGGAGAGTCATTTTTAGTATTAGATAGTGTTGATAAGATCCAGTCTAGAATACTTTTTAGGGAAGTTATATTTAGGAGTCCTAGGGAGTAGGCATAGGAGGTAAGTGAGAGGAGTGAGTCTCAAGCTGAACTTGTTAGCTTAAACATCAGCAGTGTTTTTCAGATCCAATAGCAGTTCAGAACACCACTGAGAGTTACTTCTCATTTTTAATATAGTCAAAAAAGGCCTAGTAATTGTAACCTTAAATGTGTAGGCTAGCTTTACTTTCTCTAATGGTGCATCTGAAATTCATGCTGAGAAGGTTGTTTCCTTTTGTGAAGGGGTTTGGAGATTTACAATATATAGCTAGTAGCCTTTTTCTCTTGTTATACAGTTTGCTTATCTAAGAATTCTGCCATTATATATTTTTTAATTTCCCGTTGTATTTATTGTTGAATGAAATCTTGGAAAGTGAGAGGATGCCTGAGGAATGGAGAAAAAGTGTTTTGGTACTGATTTTTAAGAATAAAGGTGATGTGCAGAGCTGTAGTAACTACAGAGGGATTAAATTGATCAGTCACAGCATGGAGTTATGGAAAAGAGTAGTGGAAGATAGGTTAAGAAGGGACGTGATGATTAGTGATCAGCAGTATGGTTTCATGCCGGGAAAGAGCACTACAGATGTGGTGTTTGCTCTGAGAGTGTTGACGGAGAAGTACAGAGAAGGTCAGAAGGAGTTGCATTGTGTTTTTGTAGACTTAGAGAAAGCATATGACAGGGTGCCTAGAGAGGAGTTGTGCTATTGTACGAGGAAGTTGGGAGTGTCAGCGAAGTATGTAAGAGTGGTACAGGATATGTATGAGGGTAGTGTGAAAGTGATGAGGTCTGCGGTGGGAGTGATGGATGCGTTTAAGGTGGAGGAGGGATTACATCAAAGATCAGCTCTGAGCCCTTTATTATTTGCAATGGTGATGGACAGGTTGACAAACGGGATCAGACAGGAGTCCCCGTGGACTATGATGATGGCAGATAACATTGTGATCTGTTGTGAGAGTAGGGAAAAGGTGGAGGAGACCCTGGAGATATGCTCTAGAGAGAAGAGGAATGAAGGTCAACAGGACTAAAACAGAATATATGTGTGTGAATGAGAGGGAGGATAGAGGAATGGTGAAGATGCAGGGAGTAGAGCTGGCGAAGGTGGATGAGTTTAAATACTTGGGATCAATAGTTCAAAGTAATGGTGACTGTGGAAGAGAGGTGAAGAAGAGAGTACAGACAGGATGGAGTGGGTGGAGAAGAGTGTCAGGAGTGATTTGTGACAGACAAGTACCAGTAAGAGTGAAAGGGAAGGTCTATAAGAGGGTAGTGAGACTAGCTATGTTATATGGGTTGGAGACAGTGGCTTTGACAAAAATTCAGGAGTTAGAGCTGGGTGTGGCAGAGTTAAAGATGTCAAGATTTGCACTGGGTGTGACGAGGGTGGACAGGATTAGGAATAAGTATATTAGAGGGTCAGCCCAGGTTGGAAGGTTTGGAGACAAAGCCAAGATTATGTTGGTTTGGACATGTGCTGAGGAGGGATGCTGATTATATTGGGAAAAAGATGCTAAGGATGAAGCTACCAGGTAACAGGAAAAGAGGAAGGCCTAAGATAAGGTTTATGGATGTGGTGAGAGAGGACATGTAGGTGGTTGGTGTGACAGAGCAAGATGCAGAGGACAGGAAGAAATGGAAACAGATGTTCCACTGTGGCAACCCCTAACAGGAACAGCTGAAAGAAGATGATGATGATGAGGGGCAGATACCATTATACAGCTGTTCAAACATGAATAGAATCTGGAGATGCATGTCACAACACTGGCAATGGGCTTATCATGGGGGAAAGACATTTACAACTTCTTTAGCTCATTCAGAAGTGATAAGAGGTTGGCCTTGATCCAGAAGCCATCGCTTATGTCTTAGCTGACAGATTCGGATCCAGTGTCACTCCAATCACCTACCCCTATTTCTCCTCCCTTGGAATAGTCACTGAATATAGTCGGGCTTATTGGAGCAATGATAGTAGTTCTAAGGAAGAGATAGCATTGTGCTTGGACTTAATCAAGGAGGAAGTGACATGGAGGGGTACGGGTTGTGACCGTTTTTCTAAGAATGAGATCAGTTGCACCTCTAGTGAAGACAACAGTTTTGTCTGTTAAGTAACCAACATGCTTGGCACCGCTTCAAAATTTCATAAACTTTTTCAAGGATCATACTTCATGACCCAGTTTATATGGCAAGAATTTAAGACTTAGTAACAATGTTAAGTGCATGTTGGCCCTGATAGGAACTATGGTATTATTTTCTCATGTCATGATAAGTAATCCTCCCCAATGCAACTCCACCCATGACAACAGACATTTGGAAGATCTGAATTTGGAGGTCTGAACAAATGGGGCAGGTTAATATGAAGAGTAGGGCATGACAGGAAGATAAATTATTCTAGCTGTGGAAATCTCTTACACTGTTAACATAGTTGCCTAAATCCATCAAATTAGTGTTGATCTAAAAGAATGACTTGCGTTAATCTGAGGTCAGAAGGTAATTCTGTTATTGTGGCATGGTGTATATCCTTGTAGATGACTGAGAATCTTTGCATTTTTAGTTAATGTTTTATTGAACTGGAGCTGTTACACAAAACAGAATTTCAGTAAAAAAACATGTTAACAATACTGCAGTTTCTAGATATTTATCTTAGTGGATGTTAATGATTTTTTTTATTGTCCTATATGAACATTTAAAAATCAGTTTTTGTAAATATTATTTGTGAAGTGGCAAATAGAAAATGAGTCCTGACCCCATCTTGTGTACAGATAATACAGCAAAAATGTTATTAATATGAATTGAAAAGATTAATTTTTAATTCTTGACTGAGTAATAACAAATCTATATCATCTTTCATAAGGTCCTTCTTGATGACAGTACCATTAATATAGCAACAATTGCCTCATCACGGTATGTGGGCCCTATAAAATTGCGTGTGGACGAATGGCAAAAGCAGCTCAGTTTATTTAATCAAACACTAGTAAGTACTAATAGTTGTGCATAATTTTTGAATATTTATCATATATTATACATGCTGTTATGAATATAGTTCAAAATACATGATGGAGAATTTTGAATATTAAACAAAACAAAATACACTTGCACGTTGCCTTTTAATGATGTTATGCCTCTTTCATGGTTTTACCTCTGGATATTTAAACTGATGGAAAATATCTACACCTTTGAATTGTTACCTTACTAAGTTCCATTGCAGATCCATACTACACAGTATTTAAATCATAAACCCATTAGTTTAGTGGACTTAATTATTGGCCACTAAGTTTAATTACAACCCCATGCCCATATTGTGCAGAAAGTCCTAGATATTATGACCCATTTTTCCAAAAGCATCTGATCTGGGTTTAACTTTTTTGCAGGGGACTCCTTTTTAGTGTTTTACTGATTTGGCGTATAGTAATTATACATCTTAATGGGGAGACACTTTAGGATCATCTAAACATGATGATTTTTACCTGAGTTTGATCTTTAAAGGTTATACAGTTATGACAGAAGTACAGAAGTGTTTTTTTTTCCTCTTAGATTTTAAGCTAGTTCAGTCTTCTTGATTTTTCAAAGTGGTTTTAATTAGCTATTTGCAACACAGCAGTACATAGTGTGTGATAGTAAACAATACCACCTCATCTTGACAAGATAAGTACCACAAAGGTCCTTGCTGACTGTATTATTGATTGTCACTATATGTTTGCTGTTTGAAGACTATACTAAAACTCTATGCATTCACAGATTCATTAAAACAATGAGTCTCAGATATATTGATTACTACAAGATACCCCAGCTCATAATACCTTATTGACTTCATATCTGATTTGTCTCTTAACCATCAATTATGCTATTCTTATCTCTAACAGGAATATCTTGAATATGCTTAATGCAGCTGCCTTCCTAAAGTACATTAGAGTATAGCAGCTCTGTTTCCTGGCTGTCTCATGACATTAAGAAGACTATGACTTTCTAAAATAATAATTTCTCAGAATATCTCAAATACATGCTTCCTGCTCACCTAAACACTTGCAGATAAAATTATATTTCTTGTAGTAATATCATAAGAGAGAGAAAAAAGAATTTCTTCTTCATCAGGCAGTCTGAAAAAAAGAGAATTTAGGACGTGTCTGTCTTGACTCTGGATGATGGTGGCTTAGGATACCCAGCAGCACAAGTATGAGCAGGAGGGCCCTTTGCATGATCCTGGTTTAGTAGTAGAGTATCAAGTGATGGTAAAGGAGCAGAGTTGTATTTACTGGCCAGATATTCCTCCAAGAACTTCTACTGTTGAGGAGTTCTCATAGGCCTTGTATGCTGCCACTTTCACAGTTAGCGAGATGATGAGCTTACATCCATTGACTAATGATAAGTGGATACTTACAGGTGCAGCTCCAACAACTGTTTCTTTGGGGGATGAACCTCAGGGTGTACATATAGTCTCTGCCACAGTTGACTGATAAGAGTATTCTCATGCCCAGCCTGAACCTGTGGAGTGAGTGATCCCTTAAGTCCTCCAATTCAAGCTATCATTAGCACTCAGAACTGAGGCATTTGAGAAGAGCAAGACTCACTGGCCCAGGCTTAGGTTGGTCTGCTTCATCCTCTGAGACACAGAGGGCTCATCATCTTTTCGAATCTCTCCTAATGTACTTTGGAACAATTATTTATTGATCATGGTCTGGTGCTGATTTTAGGTCTTGAAGAAGGCCACCACAAGCCTATTACCATCTCTGGTCACAAGATGGTAGATGGTTTCCACATCTCTTCAACAGATCAGAGTGAAACTCTCACTAGGCATCCTAAAACAGATTGATGTGTGATCTTTTGGACCCAGCATAGCCCCAAGTGGCCATAACACCCTTTAACTTGTAATCTGAGAAACATTCCAAGGATTTCAATGGAGTTGCAAGAGAATGTTCTCCTGTGTTATCCTAGCGCTTAAATCTCTCAACTGTTTGTTTCACCTATACATCTTCTAGTCCTTCCTGATAGATCAGGTATTGCAGAGGCTGACATCTCTTCCTGACTCTTGGGTCAGATAAGGACAGTATAAGAACCTTACCATGGTACCAACAGTGAGCTTCTGTAGTGATGACCTTCTTTGTAGTGAGAACTAAATTTGTATCAAGTGTGAATGATCATCTATTGGCTGATTCTGTCTCACCTGGTTGTGACTCAACTTAATAGGAAGCAATTTTGCCGCCTTACTTTACCTCAAAAAAAGGTATATTTGCAGAGATAATACATCAAGTACTATACCTGTGCACTTGTGCATGGCCATTTTTAATAGTACTCACTGGGAGCTCTGGTTTTCTGTGGAAATACATGTTATGAAAGCATTATTGGTCTTGACTAGTAGCCATCATTACTCCATGGTGGCTTTGATCAACAAGTCATTTACTTTTTACAAACCTCCATGCACTTTTTGTTCTGTGTGCTTAATTCCTATCTATTTTGCATGTAACTTTCTTTACTGATTATAATCTCTTTTTGTGAATCTTTTTCTGTCCATCCTACATATTGTCCACCTTGCCAATATTACAGACTGTTCTTTCAGGTCAGCTCTGCTGTTGCAGAAATCTCTATATCGCTTGCCTTAACTCTGCTGATTATCACATGTGCAAGTGTTTAAAACTGCAGAGAACAAATGTAGAATAGATATAAGACATGAATTTTAACATGATTTCATGCCCAATATTCTGCAGTCATTTTAAAAAGTATTTTGTTTTTCTTACAGGATGAGTGGCTTACATGCCAGAGAAACTGGCTGTATCTTGAAAGCATATTTAGTGCTCCAGATATTCAACGGCAACTGCCTGCAGAGGCAAAAATGTTTTTGCAGGTTGACAAATCCTGGAAAGACATAATGAGGAAAGTTAATCGTCTTCCAAATGCTTTGCGAGCAGCTACACAACCTGGTAGGATATTGTTATTTTTTTTTAATTCCTGTATACCTGTGTAGATGAGTTCATACCTGCAATTTACAGACAAAAAAAAGAAAAATCATCATCCAATACAAAAGATAGAATGTTTAAGTATGCATTTGTATGTATAGGTGTATCAGTTGTGTGTGTGTATGTTTGTATTCAAGTCTGGAGGGACATCTGTGGTGCAGGAAAGAAAAGTACTCTTCTATATACCTCTCAGAAACATCATATTTCATAGTACCCCAAGCATCCAGAACTGTTTACAATAATGTTTGCAAACATCGGCCACATCCCCAATAGAGTTACAGTTAGCCACCCAGACCACCTTTAACACAATAGAAAACTGGTTTTCCCAACGATGTCTGATTCCAAATCCTAAAAAAAATAAAATGCTGTTATTATTACCTACACAAAGGTCTACTGCTTTTAACTTTATAATAGAAGCAAATGATGGAACAATAATCTCTCCTGACCTCTCCACTAAACTAGTAGGTGTCATTATAGATAATAATCTAAAATTCAACCTACATGTTGTCAGGAGCGGCCTTAGGTCAACTGGTGCCCTAGGCAATTGGGCTCCACGACGCCCCTACCACACCACCCAGTGCCCCCATCCTGGTCTACCTGCACCAAATAAAAAAATAAAAAGTGAAAAGTGCCCCTTATAGCCTATTGTGGTCCTAGGCTGCCTAGCTTGCCCGGCCCTATGTAATGCTAACTCCACCTGGGAACAAACTGGCTATGTCATTGTATCAAGCCTGGTTAACCTGTCTCTGGAATGTGTAAATCTGTTAGGTAGACTACTATGTAATTCTGTCCGATTCTCTCACTGAATAACACTACCTGACGATTTGTTATATGTTTGCTCTTCTAATCACTGAAAACATTCTATATGTAATTTGTATTGTCTGCCCATCTAATCTCTGTAAATAATATATGTGTTATTTCTAATGTGTGACATGTTATGATGATTTGTTATTCCATGGAGCTTTTCTCCCCGGGCCACCGCTGAAAATGGACATGCATCCACTCGGACTATCCCGGTCAACAAATGTAAAATAAAATAAAATAAATAAAATAAAATACAGTAGTTCTAGACATAGTATACTTAGAAGTAGAAGGAGCCCCCCCCCCCACTAAACCACTGCTTTATGGTTGTAAAGTGAGACTTCTAAATAATTTATACATTTTTTTAAGTTTATAAGGGTAACATTTAAGACAGATGTTTATATTTTTTATTTTAGTTGCTGGAAAACAATTTGAGACTGGAGTACAAAGCAAGTATTTTTTTCTAGCTGTAGCCTTCTAGTAATAATTAAAGGTCGAGTCTGTATCACATTCAATTGATAATTATATTTTTCCACTTCGGCATTCATTATTGTAGAAATGATCTTAAGAAAACAGCTGCCATAATTTACCAATATATACTAAGTGTACCATTTATGCACTGCAGTTTACACAGAAAACATGCGTTAAGGTTATTCAGCAGTACGAGTAACGGTCCAGAAAATAAAAAACACTGGACTGTAAAAAATAGCATCTTAAGTGACAGTACAAAATTTGTTTAAGATCAGAAAGTGAATTAAACAGGATAAACAGGCAAGTAAACATTTGAAAGAAATGGAGAAAAATAATATGAAGAGACTAGATGATAACTATGATGATATAAGAGGAGATAGCAAGAGGAAGTAAATGGCACAGAAGTAGTATTTGGGTATTTGGACTAAGGGATAAGAAGGAAGGATGTGGAAAAAAGAAGAAACAATATAAATTGATTTCATCAATGCAGAATGCAAGTAACAGAGAAACAAAGTGCATATTATGAGGGAAATTATGTCTAATTTAATAGGTATTGAGCTTTCACAAAGCTGTAGTGTGTGGGCTATAGATGGGATTAGGGATGCCAACTTTTCATGTAAAAAATTCTGGCCATGTACATGAAAGCAAAATGCGTGTAATTTTGGTACCCTACATCCAAAATTTTGCTTAATAATGTTTAGATTGAACAGAGATGATCAAGCAATTATTATGATAAAGTAATTTTTACGATATCTATGCTACTGTATTGTACAGTATTTTGCCAAATATAAGGTATGAACTCATTTTCTCATGCAAAATAATTTAACAAATGTTACCTTGTTAGTACAATAATTGCTGTAATAGCTGTATATTCAAATTAATATGAGACTATACAAAAAATGTAAGGAAACTGATAAAAATTGTTGCCATGTTTAACTTATAAACGATAGTCTGTGGATGTCAGAGTGATGTGCTGTGATATACTTCAAACAAATATGTAGCATAAACTCTGATTGTTCTCTGACTACTGTCTAATGCTCTAATCCCTTGTCTTCTTAAATGAATATTTCTGTTCACTTTTTGCAGCTCTCAGCAATGACTTTTCTTTGGATATAGTCAAAAAACTGAGAACATGATAAATCAAAGTTGATTTTTACACACAGTTCAACTTTCACAAGCTCAGGCCTCATGCGGTTTCTCTCATCAGTCCACAAGTTTTTCATCATTGAAAATATACATTCAACTGTTACTATAATGCTTCAAATTAAAAATGCAGCACAAAGCAAATACCATAATTTGACAGGCATGAATAAGCCTAAAAAATCAGAATGACAGCAAACTGTTACAGTCTCAGTATGTCAGGCTCTTCCAAAATCTACCAGTGCTGATAACAAGAATTTAACAAATAAAATAAAGAATATAGCTTACCTGTAAATCATAAACTTCCTCCACAGTTAATCAACCAGTTAGTTACAGGGTGTCAGCATGTTTACCCAGCAGCCCTTAGCTGTCCAACTTTATTCCAATTGGCTAGTTCATTGAACTGTTGTTGAACTAGTTCAGTGCTGTATGATATTGATGGAAACAGCATATGGCCATCGTATATAGACAAAATGTGATCAACAGCATTCCGAACATACAAAATTAAGTTTGAGTTTGCCTCCTATGCTATTAAATCTGGAAAACTGAGAGGTATGCCATAGGGAAAAATGACAAGTTCCCACAAGAGTAAATGTAAATCATGCAAAGTCTGTAATAACTAGTAGAGTGTGGGCTAGATGGGCTAGGGTCTGCTAAAATCAGCTAATCTATGGGAGGTTTAGTGGTAGAAACCTGCTCCAATGCCTCAAAAGCGCAGCTGGGTTGCTCTCTGGGCAGCAATGTGCAAGTGTGTTGCATGCTGAGAAGCAGGGAAGATTAAGAGGGTTCCCAAAGCAGTTATCTAGGGAAAATTTGACTTTTTTAGCTTTTGCGTCTACATGGCAGTGCTAACCCTCTTTGCACTGTTTGCAGATACACGCAAATGCTGTGTTTAAATATCAGCAAAGTAAAAAAGTTTTCAAACATCAAACCAATAGAAAAGCCCAAGACTGAGCTTTGTTCCAAAAATCCCCAACTCAGATAGATCTTTGACTACACTCTTCTGCCACAAGGGTGCAGGAGGTCAAGACTTCCATTCCAAAATATTTCTGTACTTCAAAAAGCACAGAACTATAAGGCCAGTATCAGATTTGTTAGAACTCACACATTTGTGCAAAATAGTGTACAATTACACTGAAAACATTACTTTGCACAGAAAAGATATTCTATATGGCAGCTTTTGGTAAAAAAAGATGCTTAGTCACATATCCCAATAAGGCCATCTCAGAGAAATTACTTCATGTTTCAGGTAGTTCGTGATCAATTTCAATTTATAGCTCTGCCATTTGGACTGTTCACAACTTTCATAATATTTACCAGAAGTGGTACACCAGTATTTACAAATCTTAAGAAACAGAACAAACCATTTTTATTGAGTTGTCTGGATGACTGTCTGCTGGTAGACTGGTCACATAAAGTGTTACTACAATGAATCAGTCTGACAATTTCATTGACACAGTCCTAGTAGATGGTAGTAAACTACAAGAAATCATCCCTAATCCTTCAACGTCCTTCTTTCTGGGAGTCATAAATAATTCCGACAAGTTGAAAGTTTTCCTGACCAAAAAGAAGCAACTTGGGATTCAGAAAGTGATGACAGAGTTTTCTCAACAGCATGCATTTAGAACAAGTCACTAACTAGGGACCCTCGGATATATGTTGTCTTGCATCCATTTAGTTTCTCATGCAAGGCAAACCATTAGATAACCAAAACTGACCCTCAGAAATGTTGGGGAAAAGGCATCAGATATCTCTGAGACTATTCACCTTCCTCAGCCTGTCAGTCAGGAATGTCTATGGTGGATAAATGTTATCAGACTTTCCAAAGGGATTACTGTTTTTCCTTTATTAGCAGCAGATGAAAACAGATTTGTCTTCATATTATGCCTGGAGTTCCCACTTCATCAGTCTGCCAGTGCAATTCATCTCCCAGCAACAACAGTATCTTTTCATCGGCTTAAAAGAAATGAAAACAGTGTACAGATCTTTGACAGCTTTTTAAACGTCTTTAATGGTCACTTTCAAATCATTTTTCATGTCTTTTCAGTGCATCTCCCTCAACAGGAAAATAACTTTGACTCATAAATGAAAACTGCATCCACAGACATTTCAGGACACTATATAAATGTAGTATGCTCTACAAGTGAACCTATTCACCATACATATCAACAACCAGCTTTGAACGTTTTGCTATTTTTCTCAGAAGATAGTACAGAGAAGCAATTTTTCATTACAAGATTGGTAAGGGTAACAATTTCCCTCTAACACATTATACCCCATTTTACCCTCTTAACATCAGTATTTGCTTAAACATAACATTATTTATGTCAGCACTACTGGAGTCAGTAATTATTACAATGACACAAAGTTATAGCAAGAAAATAGAAAACTACCCTATCATGAAAGAACTTTTAACCTCTGGAAAAAATAGCTCCATTTATTTATTTTTTTTCTTTTCTTTGATGTCTGTTTCCCTATCTCTTACACTGTCCTAAGCCCCCTTCCAGCCTTTCTGACATGTCTCCTACCTTTCCATACCTTCATCTGATACTTAGTTTCCATTTTCCTTTACCATATCCATTGTGTAGTTTGATGTGGCTTCTTATGGTCCACATAACTCCTAACCCATTGTATCAGTATATTCTAGTCTCTCCATATAGTTAAACCAGGGCATCCATTTACCTATATAGTTTTGCCTCCCCAGTTCCTTCATTCCATGTTCCTCCATGTCTGCAACCTTCTCCACTAAGGGTCTTAATTCTTAAATTCCAAGCTGTTCTTTTTTTTTTCCAGTTTCTAGTTGTTATTTTTTGCCACAGTCATTATTAAAAACAACAGATGTTAAGTTGTCTATCTCGCCTTTATTCTTGCTGGATGGGTTCGGAGCCGTCCTCGGCTCCGACTCGGCCACTCTAAAGCTCGAGAGTTGGTTCCACCGGCTCGAGGCTCCCCTTATATCCCACAATGCTAGGCGAGAGTTACCTCAGATCTCGTTTGCCGCTGCAGCTTCGAGGTTGGTTGTTTCTACCGGTTCCTGGTGAGTACTAAATTTCTTGTGAAATTAGTCTTCAAAACCCCCTTAATTTAACTTTTTCTCTTAGTTTAGAGTAGTTTAGAAACTTTTACTCCCTACCCAAAAAATTTCCGTTTCTTTTCCCCAAGAACCTTTGGTTCTTCCCTTGGGCCTATAGGCCTTCCCTCCCCTAGTGGAGTGTGTGTGTTTTTTGTAGTTTATTGTAATCTAAATTACTAGTTCTACCTTTACCTTTTTTTGTAGTAATCTGACAGGGTATAACTTGTGTGTTTGTGTGCGTGTTTTGTGTACACCTGTTCAGACAAAATGTCAAAAGAAGCAAAGGTCTCCGGATTCAAGAAGTGTGATGCGTGCTGTCAGAAAATGTCTCTGACAGACGCTCACACTTCTTGTGTCTACTGTCTGGGGCCTTTGCACCTGCAGGACTCCTGTGCTGTCTGCCATGCCTTCAGCCCCAGGGTCCTGCAGGAAAGAAAAAATAAATTAATACTAAGAGGCTTACTAAAGCCTGAGGATTCCCAATCTGTACCTTCTGGGAAGCCCTCTAAGGCATCTAGGTCCTCTGCTCCGACTTCTGAGCCGAGACCTAAGGTTTCTCAACCTCTGCCTTTATCGGCTCCGGCTGGAGCCGATAAGTCTCAGTCCACAGTTTCTGTGGCTCCCTCGGCTCCGGCTGGAGCCGAGGTAATTGATCTTCCCCTGTCGGCTCCGACCAAACCTTCGGAGCCGACAACTAGAAAGAGGTCAAGGTCACCATCTCTTGGCTCCGTTCATTCGGCTCCAGGATCTCCCCTGCTGTCTGAACGGAGCCATAGATCTCACCTCTAGGTCATCGAGGCTGTCGGATCATGACCTTCAGAGGGTAGTGAGTCGACTTCTTAAGTCCGAGGCACTGGCCCAGATGCTTCAGAGCCCGACTCATCAGTCGATGCCTGCCCCGGTCCAGCAATATATTCCTCCTTCGACTCCTTTGAGCTCGGAGCCGGGTCGCGTCGGAACCGAGACTGTGATAGCGTCGGAGCCAATACAATTGTCTTCGGCTCCGTCGTCGGCTCCGTTTTCTTCCTTTGAAGAATCTCGGCGCCGGACTTCCCTCGTCGGCTCCGAGGGGTGAGTGGCATCGGACCCTTGTCCGACCCTCTCCTCTCGGTGCTTGGCGCTGGTGAGTTCGCTCCGACATCGGCCTCGAGCCATCACTGTCGGTGCCAGAGAGGTTCTTAGCTTTCGGGCGGGACCTCTGGCTCTGCCTGACAGGGGTGCATTCGAGGTCATGCGGAGTGTGTTAGAGCCTGGCTCTACTCCACAGTCGGCTCCGTCCGCCCCTCCCTCTATGGTGCCTCAGGCTAAGTCGACTCACTCCCTCATTCCGGACCGCAGAGAGCCGGCTCCTCAAGAACCCCCAGTGGGATTTCATCCTCTTCCGAGGCCTCTCCTGATTTGGCAGAAGAGCCCCCTCGGAAGAGGAAGTGTAAGAGGAAACACATTGACTCACCTGAGTCCATCACGTCAGACACAGATTTGGATGACTCTGAGGGTTCCCCCCGTTCCCCTTCTGAAGATGTCTCATTTGCAGACATTCTGGAGATCCTGAAACAGAGGGGAAATTGGCCAGCCCTCAACCCTTGGGAGGACGAATCTGTGTATCTTGAGGCGTTTGGCTCTCGTCCTTCCACCTCCTGGGTGTCCCCCCCCTTCGACCCCCTCATGCAGGTGGTTGCTAAGAAGGCATGGACGGCTCCTGATTCAGTGGACCCCACTCCCAGGAGACCCTCCAAGTTCATCACAGCTCCAGCAGACAAGCAGTTTTTAACGAAAGGAGTTTCTGTGGATGCTATGGTGGTAGCTGCTGCCACTAAGAAGGAGCTAGCTGATCCTTCAGTACCTGTCCATCCACCTAACAAAGAATCTAGGTCCATGGATAGGTACGGGAAGCGGATGTTCTCATCAGCGACATTTACCATGCGTTCGCTGAACTACCTCTGCCATTTTACTCGTCTTCAAAGGGACTTGATCAAGGAAGCGAGTGAAATGTTAAAGGACCCTACAGCTGCGGATTTCCAAGATAAAATGAACACGCAGCTGGCTACCCTTAATTCAATAACCAACTCCTCCATGCGCCTTCTTTCTTACGGCTGATGGAGCGAGCAGAGCAGGGACAGGTGTGGCCTTGCGTAGGCATGCCTGGATGCGACTATGCAATTTTGCGGACCCTTCAAGGCGTCTTTCACAAACTCCCGTTGATGGATCATCTCTTTGGTCCTCAAGTGAAAGAAACCCTGTCTAGGTGCGTGACTCATGGCAACACCCTTTCTGCCGTCGGAGTCCGTTTTTCTACTCCTTCTAGGCCTTACCCCAAAGGCCAGAAGGGGGGAAAGATGTGGTTCCGTAAACAATCTCAAGGGGCTTTGCCTGACGCACAGAGTCGCTTTTCCGCCAGAGGCAGAGGGGAATAACAATGGTAGAGGTGGGCCTAGGGGCAGGGGGTGTCGGCAGAACCAGCGCAATCGGGAAACCTTCTCTGACAAGCCCTTTCAGCATCCCTGAGGTGTTGCCCGACTGCCCATCTTCAGAGGCAGTCGGGGGAAGATTGTCACTGTACCCAGAAGCCTGGCTATCCCTGACTCAAGACAAATGGGTACAGTCCATCATTTCCGAAGGCTATTCTATCCCCTTTCTTCGCTTTCCAAATCAGTCAAAAAAATCCCTTCCAGATGTTCCACCCGCTCAAAGGGATATAGCAGCTTTGGAGATTTCAAAACTGCTTGCAAAAAGAGCAATTCAGCCAGTTCCAGTAGACCAACAAGGATCCGGAATCTACTCAAGGTTCTTTTTAGTTCCAAAGAAAACAGGGGACTGGAGACCAATTTTAGATCTCAGTATCTTGAACAAATCAGTCAAGAAAACAAGATTTCGGATGGTCACGCTGCAATCCATCCTTCCCCTTTTGGGCAAAGGAAACTGGATGTGCTCTATAGACCTTCGGGATGCGTACTATCACATAAAGATGAACAGGCGGCTCCAGAAGATTCCTCCGCTTCAGGCTGGGAACCAGTCATTTTCAGTTCAGGGCCCTGCCCTTTGGTCTCACCACTGCCCCCGGTGTTTACCAAATGCATGGCAGTGGTAGCTTCTCACCTGAGTCGACAAGGATTCCAGGTGTTTCCATATTTGGACGACTGGCTCCTCACAGCTCCCACCAAGCATCTCCTTCTGATGGCCAGAGATTACACTTTTCGCGTTTGTCAAAACCTGGGTATTTCAATAAATTGCGAAAAGTCTGTTTTGTCGCCTTGTCGTACTATTACCTACATAGGCGCACATCTAGATACAATAAACATGTCTGCAAGGCTAACACATCAGAGAATATCAGACATTCACAAATTGGTATCGCTTCTTCTCAACAACAACAGAGTCAAAGCCAGGTTAGTTTTAAAGGTGTTGGGAATTATGGCAGCGGCCATACCTCTGCTTCCATTAGCCAGATACCACATGCGGATTCTTCAGTGGATGCTTTTTACTCAATGGTCGTACCAGGAACTTCCAATGTCTCACACCATTATGATCACACAAGCGTGCAAAAAGCATCTCATGTGGTGGATGTCTTCCCCCCAGCTTCTGTCGGGAAGACCCTTTGTTCCACCTCCTCCGGTTGCTACTCTGACAACGGATGCCTCCCTGATCGGGTGGGGGGGGCATTATCAGGGCAGGACAGTCCAGGGCACATGGCAACCAAACGAATGCCACTTGCACATAAATGTTCTGGAGATGAGAGCAGTGCTTTTAGCGTTGCAAGCCCTTCAAGACTCTCTTCCCTTGGGAACAATTGCAATCCAGACAGACAATATGTCTGTAGTGTGGTACATCAACAAACAAGGCGGAACCAGATCATACCCCCTGTGTCGAGAAGCACCCAGACTGTGGCAATGGGCGATTTCTTCTCAGCATTTTCTGATAGCAACGCACATCCCCGGGAAGTCCAATCATATTGCGGACAAGTTGAGCAGAGCTATACTCATGCCTCACGAGTGGTCTCTGAAAGACTCTGTAGTGAGAGAAATTTTTCTCAAGTGGGGTCAGCCTTGCTGCGACCTTTTTGCTACTCCCCAAAACAGCAAGTGCAGAGAATTTTTCACGCTATTCCCTTTACCAGGCCAACCCAGCAGAGACGCTCTAGTCCAAGTTTGGCCCCGGGGACTCCTGTATGCATTTCCTCCTTTCCCACTGATCTCTCAAGTAATACAGAAAGCTATCGCTCAGAAGGCCTCATTGATCCTCATTGCTCCTTACTGGCCTCGACAAGTCTGGTTCCCCTTTCTACATCGTTTTCTCTTGGAGCGACCGTGGAATCTGGACCTAGTTCCAGATCTTTTGATCCATCAGTCGGGTCAGTTTCATCGCTCCCTCCCCTTTCTGAACCTCACTGCTTGGTTCCTCCAGTTCCAACCGTAGCCAGGCTTCCTCAATTGTCTCACTCTGTTAGAGATATATTGATAGCTTCCCATAAATCTTCCACTCGAAGATTTATTTGAGTAAGTGGAAACCAGTTAGTTACAGGGTGTCAGCATGTTTACCCAGCAGCCCTTAGCTGTCCAACTTTATTCCAATTGGCTAGTTCATTGAACTGTTGTTGAACTAGTTCAGTGCTGTATGATATTGGTGGAAACAGCATATGGCCATCGTATATAGACAAAATGTGATCAACAGCATTCCGAACATACAAAATTAAGTTTGAGTTTGCCTCCTATGCTATTAAATCTGGAAAACTGAGAGGTATGCCATAGGGAAAAATGACAAGTTCCCACAAGAGTAAATGTAAATCATGCAAAGTCTGTAATAACTAGTAGAGTGTGGGCTAGATGGACTAGGGTATGCTAAAATCAGCTAATCTATGGGAGGTTTAGTGGTAGAAACCTGCTCCAATGCCTCAAAAGCACAGCTGGGTTGCTCTCTGGGCAGCAATGTGCAAGTGTGTTGCATGCTGAGAAGCAGGGAAGGTTAAGAGGGTTCCCAAAGCAGTTATCTAGGGAAAATTTGACTTTTTAGCTTTTGCATCTACATGGCAGTGCTAACCCTCTTTGCACTGTTTGCAGATACACGCAAATGCTGTGTTTAAATATCAGCAAAGTAAAAAAGTTTTCAAACATCAAACCAATAGAAAAGCCCAAGACTGAGCTTTGTTCCAAAAATCCCCAACTCAGATAGGTCTTTGACTACACTCTTCTGCCACAAGGGTGCAGGAGGTCAAGACTTCCATTCCAAAATATTTCTGTAATTCAAAAAGCACAGAACTATAAGGCCAGTATCAGATTTGTTAGAACTCACACATTTGTGCAAAAAAGTGTACAATTACACTGAAAACATTACTTTGCACAGAAAAGATATTCTCTACGGCAGCTTTTGGTAAAAAAAGATGCTTAGTCACATATCCCAATAAGGCCATCTCAGAGATATTACTTCATGTTTCAGGTAGTTTGTGATCAATTTCAATTTATAGCTCTGCCATTTGGACTGTTCACAACTTTCATAATATTTACCAGAAGTAGTACACCAGTATTTACAAATCTTAGGAAACAGAACAAACCATTTTTATTGAGTTGTCTGGATGACTGTCTGCTGGTAGACTGGTCACATAAAGTGTTACTACAATGAATCAGTCTGACAATTTCATTGACACAGTCCTAGTAGATGGCAGTAAACTACAAGAAATCATCCCTAATCCTTCAAAGTCCTTCTTTCTGGGAGTCATAAATAATTCCGACAAGTTGAAAGTTTTCCTGACCAAAAAGAAGCAACTTGGGATTCAGAAAGTAATGACAGAGTTTTCTCAACAGCATGCATTTAGAACAAGTCACTAACTAGGGACCCTCGGATATATGTTGTCTTGCATCCATTTAGTTTCTCATGCAAGGCAAACCATTAGATAACCAAAACTTGACCCTCAGAAATGTTGGGGAAAAGGCATCAGATATCCCTGAGACTATTCACCTTCCTCAGCCTGTCAGTCAGGAATGTCTATGGTGGATAAATGTTATCAGCCTTTCCAAAGGGATTACTGTTTTTCCTTTATTAGCAGCAGATGAAAACAGATTTGTCTTCATATTATGCCTGGAGTTCCCACTTCATCAGTCTGCCAGTGCAATTCATCTCCCAGCAACAACAGTATCTTTTCATCGGCCTAAAAGAAATGAAAACAGTGCACAGATCTTTGACAGCTTTTTAAACGTCTTTAATGGTCACTTTCAAATCATTTTTCATGTCTTTTCAGTGCATCTCCCTCAACGGGAAAATAACTTTGACTCATAAATGAAAACTGCATCCACAGACATTTCAGGACACTATATAAATGTAGTATGCTCTACAAGTGAACCTATTCACCATACATATCAACAACCAGCTTTGAACGTTTTGCTATTTTTCTCAGAAGATAGTACAGAGAAGCAATTTTTCATTACAAGATTGGTAAGGGTAACAATTTCCCTCTAACACATTATACCCCATTTTACCCTCTTAACATCAGTATTTGCTTAAACATAACATTATTTATGTCAGCACTACTGGAGTCAGTAATTATTACAATAACATAAAGTTATAGCAAGAAAATAGAAAACTACCCTATCATGAAAGAACTTTTAACCTCTGGAAAAAATAGCTCCATTTATTTATTTTTTTTCTTTTCTTTGATGTCTGTTTCCCTATCTCTTACACTGTCCTAAGCCCCCTTCCAGCCTTTCTGACATGTCTCCTACCTTTCCATACCTTCATCTGATACTTAGTTTCCATTTTCCTTTACCATATCCATTGTGTAGTTTGATGTGGCTTCTTATGGTCTGCATAACTCCTAACCCATTGTATCAGTATATTCTAGTCTCTCCATATAGTTAAACCAGGGCATTCATTTACCTATATAGTTTTGCCTCCCCAGTTCCTTCATTCCATGTTCCTCCATGTCTGCAACCTTCTCCACTAAGGGTCTTAATTCTTAAATTCCAAGCTGTTCTTTTTTTTTTTTTCCAGTTTCTAGTTGTTATTTTTTGCCACAGTCATTATTAAAAACAACAGTTGCTGTGTATGCAGTGGTAAATTGCTGTCTTGCCTAACCCTTAGGAAATACTATCATCATCATCATTATTATGAACCCCTTTTTTTCTCAATTCCTCTAAATGGAATTGAGTTATCACATCAGCTATCAACCGTACCTCTCAGTTCAGTGCCACCCTCTTACCTTCTTTGTCAGTACTGCCTGACTGTCACAGGTCTTCTCTCACTTAGTCCATTCATCTCTTGGCTGGATGTTCTCATTTCCTTTTACCTTCTTCCTGTTTCTCCCATATCTTCTTCACCAGCTTATCTTCTGCTTCCCTGCACATGTGCTTGAACTACCACAGTCTGTTTGCTTTGGCTTTCCTTGCAAGTGTAGATACTTTGGTTTCTGCTGTGATGTCATAATTTATGTGTATCCCACACCGTCCATCCTACTACCCAACTCAGGCATTTCATCTCCGTCATCTCTAACTTTCTCAACTGCACTGCCTTCATTACCCAGGTTTCTGTACCATACATAATTACTGTTCACACCACTGTATTGTATATGCTAGACTTCAGTTTCTTTGGCATTCTTCTATCAGACACTATCCCTAACACTCTGCATCAGTTGGCTGCAGCACCTTTGATTCTAGCAATGATCTCCTCGTTCATACGTACCTTCTTCTGAATCACCATTTCCAAGCACTTGAAGCTGTTAACCCGTTTCAATTTTTCCGTTCTATTTCAATTTTCATCTTTTTCTAATTCCTCCATTTGCTGCTATGACAGCTATCTTGTCTGTACTCAGTTTAAATTCCATCCTCCTATCATTTACTGAAATTCCTGTTCAGAATATGCTTGTAATGCCACATCTTCTACATACTGCAGCTTTGTTGATCTGTCCTTTGTGACTTGTTTGCTAATGTAGTCCATCATCAGTACAATCACATGAACACATCTTCATACAGAAGCTGTTGGGAATACACCTTCCATCTGCCTTTGATGTCTTATGAACTAGTGAGCAGATTGCTGATGGCATCCCTTAGAAAAGGTGTCATAGGATAATAGGATCATAGGAGATTACTAGGCTAATGGCCCTGGAGCCCTTACAAGCCTAGCCAAGAGTTTATCCCCAAAAAAGAAACCTCAGTCAGCACCTATCACCCCTGTCAATGAGGGACACAGGTGAAACCCCTGGGACAAATTTTGGTTACCCATTCACTCATCAAGGTTGCGTTTGAAGAGGGTCAGTGAGGTACGCTATTTGACATGTATGGGAAGTCTATTCCAGAAATGGGGCAGCCTCTGGGAGACAAACCTATCTCTCCAGCAGTTTTTTTTGATGTCACATATTAGACTTAGCCCTTTCAAGTAGGTAATGTGCAAAGGAGTTAGACTTATGAATATGGAGCATCTCTAGTAGGGCAGGGCCTGATATTGCCTTGTAGGTGAGACACAGGTCACCTCTGAGCAATCTGTATGATACTGAGTTGAGTGATAGTGATTTGAGCCTGCCTGCATAGGACAGGTGTTGGAGGACATGAATTCTCTTTGTGAGGTATTTCTATGGCCTTTCCAGTTGGTGCAGGTGTTTGGAGAGGTATATACCAAACAGGGCATTATACTCAATTATTGGCCTAATGAGGGAGCCGTGGTGGTGCAGCGATAGTGTTGTCACCTCACAGCAAGAGGTTCTCCCATTCGATTCTCAGCTGGAGCGCCTTCTGTGTGGAGTCTGCATGTCCTCCCCGAGGTCAAGTGGCATTCGAAAGACATGTGTGAATGGGTGTGCCTTCTTTGAAGGTTGGGCATCGAGCTGGCACCTTGGCACCCTAAAAATCTACTGCCAATCATTAACAGACCGGAGTTCTGCTGTGGCAACCCCTAACCAGGAAAAGCCGAAAGAAGAACAACAACATTGGCCTAATGAGGGAGGAGTACAAAGAGGTAATAGCTTCCTTTTTTCTGTATGCAATCCCTTTACTTATGAGATGAGCCAAGTAAAAGGCTTTTCTGACCACTGCTGCTACATGATGGTCGAATGTGAGATTGTTGTCAACCTGAGTACCCAGGTCACTCACCACAGGTTGTATGCATAGGAGGTTGCCGTTGATGTGGTAATCAGTAGGGGCCATGTTTTTGCTGAATGGTATGATAATACTTTTTTTTGCATTTAACTTAAGGTCATGACTTTGGCACCAGTCATCTGTTGCTGTGTGACCCTCTTGTAGTATGTTAACATCATTTGCAGAGTCAATGACAGCACCCAACTTACAGTCATCCATGAACTTGGTCAGCTACAAGCCATTTGTCTTTGCCTATACCTCTGAGAACTAGATGCCAAACATTAGTGGTCCCAGAACAGATCCCTAGGGAACACCACTAGTGACAGGTCTGCTGCTGGAGGTGGAGGCACCTGTTTTGACCTTGTGGGTCCTATAGGTGAGCCACTTGGCCACCCACCTGATGAGATAGGGATTTATGCCAAGTTGCGTTAGCTTTTTGATAATGCCTGAGTGGGGGATTGTGTCAAAGGCCTTGTCCAAGTCAAGGTAAGCTGTATGTACTGACTTTCTTTCATTTAGGGCCTTGATGACAGTCTCAAAGAAGTCAACCAGGTTCAACAGACAAGATCTGCCCTTGACGAATCCGAACTGGGTTGGGTCAAGTGCTTAGAGATTGCCTATGTCCTTGTTTTTGAGATCCGTAATAATACGGTCCATGGCATTACAGATCAAACTTGTCAAGCTAATGGGCCAATATTTTCCAGGGTCAGTAGTGGCACCACCTTTGTGCATGGGGATGACAGTGGCAGTTCTCCACTCTGCTGGAATGAAGCCTCTCCTTAGGCTGTGGTTGAATAGGGTGCTTAATGGCAAAGCTAGTTCTTGCTGGAGATGGTCCAGAATACATCCTGCGATACTATAAGATCCCATGGAAGCTGTGTTCTTTGTCTTGGATAGAGCCTTTGACACTTGATCTATGGAGATGTGAGGTGCGGGACAAGTATCGGGGATGCTGAATGGGCCTTTGGGGGGGATAGGGAGTTGAAGTTTCCACTGAACCTATCTGCTAGCAGGATGGCTAAGTCAACAGGATCAGTGTAAGTGGTACAGTTAAGTACTAATTTGGAACAAACTTGGGCTTTGCCATGGAGGTTCCTGATGTAACTGAAGATGGCTTTGTGGTTTCCCTTTGTTTTGGAGGCTAGTTTCAATTCAAAATTGGTGTTGGAAGTTTTCACTAGTGATCTAATTTGCTTGTTGAGGCTGATGATGGAGTTTTTCCAATTTGGAATTTGTTCCTTTTTAGCCTTGGACAACAGTTTCTTCCATTTGTTGTAAAGCCTGTTGATAGAGGATGTCCACCAGACAGGTTTGTGTTTCCTTGAGGAGCAGGTTTTAATTCTGTTTGGTATGGCTGAGTCCATGCAGTTGTACAGGTGCTAGTATACTGCATTGGCGTACTGTTCAGCATAGTTGTCTGCATCCTCTGAGGGGAGCAGTGGTGTGAAGCTACTGATACCCTCCCTTAGAGGTTGTAGTTAGGTTTTGAGAAGTTTTTTAGCCTGATTACAGTTGGGGTGGCTGGGTGGGATAGAAACTTCGAGTGAGACAGACCGATGATCTGATCCCACCAGAGTAGAACATACTATGGGAGCAGTGCAGCAGTTACCCATGTTGATGAGAACTAAGTCCAGAATGTTATCTTCCATTGTGGGGGATGAGACAAGCTGGCTCAGTGCATTAGAACTGATGAAGTCAAGGAATCGTTGGGTGAGTGCATTAGTACAGGAATAGTTCACCCAGTTTATGGTGGGGTAGTTGAAGCCACCAAGGATCAGGGTGTTAGGGAGTACCTTGATGGAGTCATGTAGGTCCAGGTAGGAGGAGTGGGTGCCCTGAGTCATGGAGGGGGGTCTATAGCTGACTATAACTTGGATGGGTGTCATGCCAACTGTCAGTTCCACCTGGAGTACTTCCAGTGTGTCATGCTGGCAAACCAGTCTGGAGTTGTGCCTGTCTTTAATGAAGATAAAGACTCCAAAACCCTTAGTCTTTCCAACTTCATTTTGTGGTAGGAAAGTGTGGAATAAAGCATAGCTGTCCACAGCCCTGAACCAAGTTTCTATGACCGCACAGACATCAGCATCTTCCAGTGGGAGGAGAGCCTTCAGTGAGTGCATTTTCAGGTTAAGGCTCCTAGTGTTAAACATGACATTAAATTTGCTTTTTGACGGATCTTTTATGTTGGAAGATTTATCTTTGGGACATAGCCTAAATAGGCACAATGGGAGATGCAAAAGCCTTGGCCAGGATCAGGAATCCCAGGGATGACAGGTGGAGGCCATCTCTGTCAAAGCAATGAGGCCTGTCAACCATCAATGATTGTCTTCTTTATCTGACTTTCTTTGCCTTGCAGCCTGATAGAAATTCTTTGTGCTATCTGCTGAGTCACTTTCCAGAAGCTGGTAGAGCCTTTGATGTTCATGCATTAAATCACTGCTGCAGTAGCCTTAGCTATATTAGTTATGGCCTGCTAACTGCCAGACAGCCTCATAAAGCTTTTGTCTCCCTTCCATACATGCACCCAGATTGCTGGTGCACAAGATCCCAAAATCTTAAGTACTTTCTGCTTGACAGAGGTCTCCTCTTGCACTCTACAGAGGATCAGCAGTATGCTAATGATCATACTTTGCTGGGCAGATAAGTTTCCTTTGGGGAATACCTTCCACAATACATATTTTGCTATAAATATAGTTGGTGTTTTTGACAGGAGCAGTATATTTTGCTGGAAATTATGTTTTTTTGAGTGGACTGTCTGGAGACCGGCTTATCAGACATATTTGTTACATTCTACTTTTAACTTTTACTGCTTGTGTTAATTTAAGTAGTTTTTGTTTAAACCTTTGAGGTGATTTTATTGAAATTACTATTTATTGACAGGGGCCAGTGCTTGTGTGAATTTCCATCTTTTGGCAGCTTAACTAACAGCAAATCAGACTTCTTTTTCCAGTAGAAGCATGGTACAGTTTACCTTCCCATGGTTTTACTTTCCTCTGGACTCAAGGAAAAGGAAATTAATAAGGAGCCTTTGCAATAGAGTGGGCATACTTTGTACCTGAACTGATGGTGGATGACTGTGGTGTGGACATTTTTGGTTCATTAGACCATTCATTTTTTCCTCAGGATACCTGTGGTGTTGTCCCTTCAGTCAGGTATCAGACACATCCTCTGCAGCTGTCCTAGTGCCCTTGCAGCTACTCTTGTGGGTCTAGGAGGAGGGAGTGGGAAGGATCTCTTTCTTGGCTGGAGAAAGAGACCTGTTCCCCATGGTGAAGCTCCATCTTGCAGTCAGTCTCCCCCTAGGGATAGCCATAGGAAAAGGAGACAGAAAGTTAATCATGTGTCTTCTTCAAGCTCTGTTCCTATGCATAACGATTTTATTGGATGAGCTCAGTGTTTATTGCAGGCATTAACATTTTTACATTCTGACTGGAATTCATTGAGTAAAACTAAAATTGTTTTCTCAGTCTCTGATAATTCCTTGTCTGACGACCAAGAAATGGACTGGGAAATGAGATATTATGTGCTTTGTGCTCAAGATTCTGAAGAACATTTTTCTTCAAAGTCTTCTTCTGAGGAACTTTCCTACTCTGAAACTACCTCCAGAATGGATTGATTTTTCAGCAGGAACAGAATGATTTCCCAGTATCTTTGAAAAAAAAATATTATGATTTATTAGAAATTGAATTTCCTCAACCAGCTGCTGTTTCTCCACTTTTACCAGCTTTTGAAATGTTTTACTAATGCTTACAGCATGCCTGACAGTCAACCTGCAACTCATAAAATAGGTGGATAAATCAAGCTCCTCAGTCATGTAAATATTTATTTTCTCATCCCAGATTTGACCCAGCTGCAGTTAATATTTCTAATTCCTCTGCACCAAAAATGTTAGTTAATGTTAATCCCTCACCTTCTGCCAGGAATGGGAAAGCTTTTGACAGACCTGGGAAAAGTATTTATTCTTCTGCTACTATATCTTTTAGATTTCTAAAGTGCCAAACTCATGTTTTGACAATATGACAAACATAACTACCAATTTTCCCTCTTCAGAAAATAAGTATGCTGTAAATTCTTTACTTGCTTCTGTTTCCCAGGTAGCCAAACGTTATTTAAGTTTCCTGAGGATGCTGAAGCTGAAATTCAAATTCTTCTTGCTTTACAGATCTTCAAACAATTTGATGAAAGAAGGGAAAGTGATCCAGTGAACTTCTCAGATTATTCAACCCTCCTTTTCCAAGGTTGCATATTAAATTTTTCTCAAGCTCTGAATCTTTTTACAAAAAGCAGATAAAGCAGTCCCAACAAGCTTCTAGAAAGCAGACACTTTCAAATGAAAGTGACAAGACTATTCATAGAAGAAGGAGAGAACCTCTCAGAAAAAAAGAAAGTCCAACATTTCTGAATGACTATTGCAGCACCCACCCCACTTTCCCTGGCAATCCCATTAAATAGTACCAGAACTTGGTTCTTCATTTTCATGTTTGGCAACAAGTTGCTATTGAAAAATGGGTTCTGGATATAATTTGAAAGGGTGACAAATGGTGGTGGAAGTCTCCCCCCCCCCACCTTTCCACAGGATTTTTCCACATCCATCATATCAAACGTCCCTCTTCTCTCCAGTCATTCAGAATATATTGTCTGTGGGAATAATCAAGACTGTTCCTTCAAACTAGATAGGAAAAGGTTTTTATTCATGATTTATTTCTTATTCTTTCTCACAGTTTTTTGTAATCTTGGATTTAAAAATGCTTATCATCACATTAATGTTGCCACAGAGTTCAGGTGCTTTCTAAGATTCTTTGCATCTTGGTTATACTTTCAGTTTTCTGCATTAATCTTTGATCTATCTTCTGTTCCAAGGGTATTTTCAAAGTGACTAACTGCTGTAGTAAACTATTACATTTTGCAGAGTATTCACATTTCCCTTATTAAACAATTTGCTTATTTTTGTAGAGTCTTTAAAAATTCCAGGAGTCAGTTACATGGGTAAGAAATATCCTTACACAAAAACTAGGTCAAGACACCCAGTATCGACAAATTTGCAGCAAAACAATAAATCCTACTGTTGGTAACTATAAAGGCTGTCCTCCATCAATGTGTATATAAAAGAACGAACTGACCAATGATGTAAATCCAAAGTCTTTATTTAAACACACACAGTCTCAAATCCAAATGAAATTCAAATAGATTGAGCGCGCTTTCGTCTCCTATCGTGAGACTTCATCAGAATCTCCTGTTAGTACAAATATTCTGTTTAAATACTCTCATAATAAAACAGTTCTTAATTGATTGATTGTTAATCACTTAAAAATTAATTAATTCCAGTTCTAAATAACCCTTAGGTGTATAAAAACTGTTGGAAATTCACATATAAATAACTAAAATGCACACCTACATGAAAATGAAAAGTCAAAATAACCAACTTGTATACCATAAAAATACATATGAAAATAAAAAATACATATAAAGAAACATAAATTCATTCACATAAACTCTTGAAGGCAAGAAATATGAACAACTATTAAACTTCATGTTATTGGTAATATATGAAAGAACCCTATTACAAAAATATAATACATCTTGAACATGAAAGGTGTATAGAATTCCTTAAATTATTGTTGTATATCACCTATTATGCTCAAATATGTTAAAATTACTGATTAAAATGTACTTATAAATACTAATAAATATGTATGCAAAATTATATATGTACAAACTTTCCAAAATACATAAGTTATACATAAAATTATATTAATGTGTATAAAAATAGATTTAAATAATGCTCTAAAATGCTTTAAAATACTTTTTAATAGTATTTAATAAAATGTAACTAAGGTATTGTTCTGTCCATTACCAAACAATCATGACAAAATAATAAATATAACTAAAACTACGTCTATCTACCTAGGTATCTACAAATTCTATTATAACTGATAAGAACCACAATTTTATTTCTTTTTTCTAACATGGTTTGATGCCAATAATTTCAAGGCAGGTTTAATTGAGATGTGGTCATTCATTCCTGGGTACACACAAGAGTCCAATCTAATTTGCCAAATCATCTCGCGGTACTCCAGGAAAGTTTCCCAATCACCTCTCCTTTCCTTTTGTTTCACTACCTCAAGTACCCAGAATTTTATATCCATATTCTGACAAATGGTTGAATGCCTGTAAAGTACATTATTCTCATTCTTTTTATTTATGTCCCTAATATGCTCGTATTTACGAGTTTTCAGATGCCTTTCAGTCTTACCTATATAGTACCCCCAGCATGATTGACAATAGGCTAAATAAACCACTCCTTTGGTATAACAACTTGTATATGCATGGCCTTTAATTGTAAAATTAATGCTGGGTATATTTATTTCCTTTTTACAGGCAATGTATGGGCATTGTGCACACCTCCCACATTTATGTGTGCCCACCTTTAGTGATGCCCCTTCTTTTTCTTGTCCCTTCTTTTTCTCTAAGATGTTTTTCAAATTCCTATTTCTTCTAAAGGTGTATTTAAGTTGCTGTTGAAATATGTTTGTTCTCGTTGGCATTCCAAATCCCATTAATGCCCTTTTTTAACCAACCTATGTCAGAATAATGCATTAAAATTAACTGGGGTGTATCCTTTTCTATTGTTTTACTTGTTTCCATGTTCCTATCCCTATTTACATTGTACTCATTATTCATAATCGTGTCCATACTGGTCGCATTATTAAATATCCCTTTATCATACTGTCCACTCACCAACAATGGGCTATATCTACTGTTACGTTTCTTAATTATTTCCTTTTTGATATTTTCCACCATGTTGTCAGGATAACCTCTTTCTATGAACATCTCCTGTACAAAATCTAATTCAATTATAAAATCACAAAACTCAGTTGTCATTCTGGACACTCTGATCATTTGTCCTTTTACCACATTTCTTTTTAGGTGGTAAGGATGGTCACTTTGATAATGCAAGTACGAGTTTGAATAGCATTTCTTTCTGAAAATATTGGATTTATATACTTTTTTGATATAGTCTTTGTTTATCCTTACATCTAAATAATGTATTTCATCCTCGTTACACTCATATGTAAATTTCAGAAAGTTAGTACTACTATTTACATATTCCATAAATTGTTCAATTAATTCATATCCACCATTCCATATAATAATAATATCGTCAAGAAATCGAAAGTACCTTATGATATGCTGTTGAAAACTTGACCCAAAATGTATGTTTTCTCACAAAATAACATTATTATGTTTGCATAAATGGGAGCACATGCTGAACCCATGGCAACTCCATCAAGTTGATGGTAGATGTCTCCTTGAAAATAAATAAAGTTGTATATCAAGACTAATTCCATGTTTTCCAACACTAATCTGAATTCTTCAGGGTTCAGCATGTTAAATTCAGTAATCATTTTCTCAAACCATTTCATGCCTTCCTTGTGTGGAATTACAGAAAACAAATCTTTAACATCAATTGTTAAAAATAAATATTCTTTGTGAAATGGTATTGTACTGAATTTCTTCAGAAAGTCCCAATAATCAATCAAAATGTGCACATAGATTAAATAAAACATTTTTAACTTAGTATCAACATATATGCCAAGAGTTTGAGTTTTTGATCCCCTAGATGTTACTATTGGTCTCATTGGGGGAACAACTATGTCTTTGTGTATTTTTGGGATACCAAAGATTTCAGGTATAACTGGTTTGGGGACTCTAAGGAAATTATATAATTCCACATCTATAAGCCCCTGTAACAAATTATCCTCTAGAATTAAGTCTATTCTTTTATACAAAATATTCAGTTCATTCATGGAAATAATATGATACCTACTGTCAATATCTAGAATTTTTTGCATTCTCTCAGTATAATCCCAGCTATCCATAAGTACCACTCCACCCCCTTTGTCAGGTTTCATAACTCTTATATTCTTATTATTACTAAGTTGGTCTAAAATAATCCTTTCTTCATCAGTAAGATTATCTATTATTTTGTGTCTTTTCTTGTATCCTTCCCTAATCATATTGATGGTACATACTTCAAAGTTATGTATATCCTGCTGCAAAGGGGGATTATATGTACTACTTTTCTTTAATACTTTGTTCTCATAAATTGAATTATCTTGATATAAAACTGCTAAATTCAGCTTCCTTGTAAACAGTTTTATATCTAACACTATTTCTTCTATTTTAGGTTTTCTAGCTGGTACAAAGGTAAATCCCTTTGTGAAAAGTCTGAAGTATTCATGGGTAATCTCCATGTCTGTATAATTGAATATGTTAAAATTATTATGACTATGTATAATAGTTTTATGATTAACACCTAATACTTCTTCATTAATAACCTCTTGATTTGTTTCATCTATCAAAAATGATTCATTTTCTAATACACTAATTCTATCTGTAACTAGGGACGATGTGTATAATTGATTTGTAAACATTTTTTCTGGGGTAATGTGTACAATCTATTAATCATCTCCTGTCCCATCCTCTCCCCTTGTATCTTCCTATCTGATTCCCAGTCACTTCTGCATATGATTGCTGACCATTCCGATTCCTGATTCTTTCTGACCTCCTCACCTCCTGTCTTACTTCTAAAGGGTCTTCTGATTCATCTATTTCAATAGCATCTATCTGATAGTCTATGTCATTGTCATTCCTTTGTACTACCCTGTTGTTTGGGTTTATTACATTCTTCCTATGCTCCATCTGATAATACTGTTTTCCTGTTGCATTATACCTTCTTGAATTATGGATGAAATAAGCCTTTCCTTCTTCATAATCCCCTATATCCTGCTCTAACTTTGCCATTAGTTACATTTTATTAAATACTATTAAAAAGTATTGTAAAGTATTTTAGATCATTATTTAAATCTATTTTTATACACATTAATATAATTTTATGTATAACATGTATTTTGGAAAGTTTGTACATATATAATTTTGCATACATATTTATTAGTATTTATAAGTACATTTTAATCGGTAATTTTAACATATTTGAGCAGAATAGGTGATATACAACAATAATTTAAGGAATTCTATACACCTTTTATGTTCAAGATGTATTATATTTTTGTAATAGGGTTCTTTCATATATTACCAATAACATGAAGTTTAATAGCTGTTCATATTGTTTTCTTTATATGTATTTTTTTATTTTCATATGTATTTTTATGGTATACAAGTTGGTTATTTTGACTTTTCATTTTCATGTAGGTGTGCATTTTAGTTATTTATATGTGAATTTCCAACAGTTTTTACACACCTAAGGGTTATTTAGAACTGGAATTAATTAATTTTTAAGTGATTAACAATCAATCAATTAAGAACTGTTTTATTATGAGAGTATTTAAACAGAATATTTGTACTAACGAGATTCTGATGAAGTCTGACGATAGGAGACGAAAGCGCGCTCAATCTATTTGAATTTCGTTTGGATTTGAGACTGTGTGTGTTTAAATAAAGATTTTGGATTTACATCATTGGTCAGTTCATTCTTATATATACACATTGGTGGAGGACAGCCTAAATAGTTACCAACAGTAGGATTTATTGTTTTGCTGT
>NC_056751.1:66798765-66991265 GCF_019279795.1 Protopterus annectens
GTCTGCATGTCCTCACTGTGGTTGCATGGGTTTCCTCCAGCTGCTCTGGTTTCCTCCCACATCCCAAAGACATGCTGTAGGTGGATTGGACACTCTAAATTGGCCCTAGGCATGAGTGTGTGCAAGTGCGTACCTTCTGTGGAAGGTTGGGTGCCGGGCTGGCACCTCAACACCGTAAAAACTCCACTGCCAATCATGAGCAGACTGATGATCTGCTGTGGTGACCCCTAACCTGGGAAAAAGCCAAAAGAAGAAGAAGAAGGAATGTGAGTCAAAGAACTTTTGCATAGTCCTAAAAATGCGAGCAAGGGGCCTATGATTTGAAAACAGCCCAAAGGTAAACTTAATCCATCACTGGCCAATGCATTTTCTTTGAATGTGGGTTTTAGTGCCTTTTCAGTGAATGTGAGTTTCAAATGCAGAGAAGTTCTAATGCTAAGTCTGTTTTCATTGTGAGACTGTATTGCTTTGTTTAGCAAATGTCAATAAAATTTGAAATAAAAGTTTTAAATTAAATCCAAATATCTGTAATCATTGTAGAAGTAAGGCAGAAAACAGTATGCACACTGAGGGTTTTGAACAGTGTTTCTTGCAGCTGGGGAGAAATAGCCAAGCAATGGGACACGGGAATGGCTGTGTGTGTGGGGGGGGGGGGGTACCACCACCTTTTTATTTTAAAAAGAATGCACTACTACAGTGCCCACATAAGATGCAGTGTCAAATGATTTGGCTAGCCAAGATGCATTGTTTGATCACCATGATCACTGTCAACAGCTTGTATGACCCTCTTGAAGATGTTAACTAGGTTTTACTAGGCAGGATCTCCCTTTAACAAAGCCAAAGTGTTTAGCGTATAGCCTAATACGATTTTTTAAATCATAATCAATAACATTGTTTATGATATACTGTATAGCTTTAGAGATCATTATTGTAAGGCTGATGTGTCTAAAATTACCAACATTTGTGATACAGACACTCTTATGGAGGGGCGTTACCACTGCAGTACACCATATTTCAGGAACAAATCATGTAGCTAAGATTAGGCTAAACAATTTGAGATTTGGTGAGGGCATGCCTAACACTATTAATTAAACATCCAGCTATGTTGTTAAGTCCCACAGAAGAAGTAGTTTTGGTCTTTGAAGGCACCTTCAGAACATGGTCCTTAGTGATAATATGAGGATATAAGGAGTAGTAGGATTTGTGGCATTTGGAAAGATGTTTTGGGGTGAAGTGTGCACTAAACTTCTTTGCTAATATATTGGGAGTGTCTCTTAGGTCAGAGTAAATGGTCCTGCTTATGATAAGTTCTGAGTATTGTTGGGTATTGTTCCTTAGTTTCCTAACATAGATGAAGAAAGACTTGTAGTTATCCTTAGCTTCAGAAGCTAGTCTTAGTTCATGGGCTGCTTTACTAGTCCTAGTATTATTTTTCAATTTCCTGGCAATGTTTTATACTATCCTTGTTATGAGAAATTTTGGATCTGCTGTATAATTTAAGGAAGTTTTTTCTCTTGTTGTAAAGACAAAACAGGGTGGTTTATTTTTGAATTTCCCATTCGATTTTGCTGTGACTGCAAATTCTATGCATTTGTCTAAGTTGTACAATTCCTTTGCTGACCTAATTCCTCTGTATATTTCTGACTCAGTGCTGTCATAGGTGAATTTTGAGATTTCATCACATAATGCTTGAGTCAATTTTCTACTCTTTAACTATAGCCTCAAAATGGGGGGCTTTGTTCCAAGAGAATGGAGGACTGCAACAGTTATCCCACTTCACAAGGGTGTACAAGAAACTACAGACCTATTAGTCTGACTAGTCTAATATGCAAATCCATGGAATGGATTCTCATGGAAATAATCAACAAGGACATAGGCAACCTTCAAACACTGCACCCAAACCAGTTTGGCTTTGCGAAGGAGGAAAGGTCATGCCCACTAAACCTGGTGGATTTCTTTGAGAAAGTCACCAAGGCAATAGGTGAGGGGGAAATGGTGCATAACACCAAACTGGATCTGGCTTAGGTGTCTGATATAATACCGTACTTGGGTATAGTTGATAAACTCACCAAACTAGGCATAAACCCCTGTATAACTCACTGGATTGGCAGCTTTCTCACAGACAATACCCCAGAAGTCAGGATTGGTGAGACCACCTCCACAAATAGACTGGTCATCAAGCCTCCATGTTGGGACTACTCCTGTTTGGCATCTACTTCTTGGAGATAAAGGCTATTTTAAAGGGCCTTTGGCTGGCCAAATTTGCAGATGACTGCATATTGGAAGCCATCATAGATTTCTTCCATGATACAAGCATCTTACAAGAGGGTGTAACACAGACAAATGACTGCTAACAAAGTCACAGACTAAAAATCAATGCCAAGAAATGAATTTTATAGTGCCTTTTGGGAAAACTGCCAACAAGGCTAATTATTCCATCGATAAGATACCCCTACGAATTGGCCCAGGCCAGTAGTCATGGCTCTGGGAACATATGTAGATAGCAATCTGGCTTTTGACCAACATGTGGTAGTAAGAAAATCATTCTGTGTCATCCAGCTTACAAGTAAGGGCATGGCATGCAGGTCCAATGAAGTCATAGTGCCACTTTATGCAGCCTTTATAAGACCTGTCAGTAGTATAATGCCCCCTTCTGTGTGTACCTGCGCAGATATATGCACCAGTTAGAATGCCCACAAAAGTTCCTTACCATAAAAATCCAGGGTATAAACACATTGTTGACTTAAAGCCCTATCTCTGTAGTCTGTCTCCTATCGGTTACTGAGAGGCAGTCTATGTCTGGCATACAAGGTTTCCTCAAATTCAGTTCTGATGGACCTTTTGCACATCCACAAAATGCACTGCATCAGAACCACTAGATCCAAGGATTTTAATTTTACTTGTGACATAAATAAAGCATGTTCATGAGTCAGACATGTGTCTTGAGTCAGACATGTGTCTTAGAGGATCAGGAACAGGCACCCATCCATGTGAAACAGATTCCATCCCTAACCCTATTTAAGCATAACCTTAACCAATGGATGGGAAAACAGAAATTCACCCCACATCTGGTCCCCATGTCTCTGATAGACAGAGGCAGACAGCAATGCCCAGACTAACAACCCCCCCCATAACCACTGGAAACTTCCTAACATACCCTTCCCCCCCTAATAAATGCCCATGATACATAGGGACACAATTGGGTTGAATTGCATGGGTAGGCTTTATAAAGGCCCTGGTGGTTGTTAGCCTGGTATATACCTCTGAACCTATGAACTGTACAAGGATTGTCTGTTTGATGGTTTTAAATTCAAAGAAACTGGTTTCAGACTCTTTGAAAAAAAGGCAAATGTCACAAGTTAACTGGAGGAGAACAGGGGACAAATACAATCAGAGGCTGTATTTGTGAGAACCAGATCTAGAATATTACATCACCTATGGGTTTATTAACTATGTCTTCCAGGGAATTTTGGTTAATTAGGTCCAAGAATGTCTGAATATACCCTGCAATGGAGGTATAGGTGGTCTATTTAATTGCAGGGTAATTAAAGTCTCCAAAATAATGGAGTTCTTGTTAGCAGGGAGATGTTCTTCATTATGTCACTGTTGCAGTAGCCATTACAATATTGGATGTATCCTGCCAAGGATACTATACACCCGGCCAATCTAAAAAGCCCCAGACACCTTCCTATTGCATAACATACCTCTGCCCTTAGCATAAAATTATGTGCTATTATAAAAGGGCGTATGGACATTCTAAAACTCAGAATGTTTTTGCCATTAGTACTGGTAGGCTAGAAGGACATTATTGCTGGTGCCTGAAATATTTGTATGTATGTATTAGTACACTCAAGCAGACTTTCATCAGCTTTGTGACATTTATTACCTGCAATCAGCTTCTGCTACTCAGATTTTGAGCAGGTATGTACACCATTGGGGACCCTTCTTTTTTCTAAAGATTTTTTATAAACCTTTTAGTATGTCTGCGTTGTGTTTCTTGCCTGAGGAGCATGTCAATGTTAAGTTGTCAATCTTGCCTTCATTCTTGCTGGATGGGTTCGGTGCTGATCCTTGGCCTTATACTAAAGCTCGAGAGCTATTTACCGGCTCGCGGCCCTCCCCCAATCCCACAATGCTAGGCGTCAGATACCCAGATCTCGTTTGCCACTTCAGCTACGAGGTTGTGATTTTACCGGCTCCAGGTTATATAACTGTTTTCTAGCATTTTATTATATATATATATATATAGTTTTTTCTTATTAGATATTGTCTCTTAGTGTTTCCCTTTCTAAACCCTTGAGAAACCCCCTTTTAAAAAACTCTCTTACTGTAGTTTTTTTCAGAGTTTTCCCCCTCCCCCCACCCGTTAGGGTAGCGTTGATTTTTCTTATATATATTCTACCCTCTAGGGTTAGTTGTATATAGTCAGTAGTGTTTTTATTCTTATTCTACTACTTTTTTATATATTTTCTACTTTATAGTGATAGTTAGATATATTTAGTAGTATTATTTTATATTACTATTATATTGTTGGTGTTGCTAGTTTTTTACTAGTGCGTGTGTGTGTGTGTGTGTGTGTGTGTGTGTAGTGTTTAAAGCACTAGTTACCTGGTCCCTTGGTATCCTTTTTTTCTACTTTTCATTAAGTCTAAGGATACTAAGGTTTAAGGTTTCAAGAAGTGTGACTCTTGCTGTCAGAAGATGTCTCTGACAGACGGTCACACTTCTTGTGTGTACTGTTTGGGCCCCCAATACCTGCAGGACTCTTGTGCGATCTGTCATGCCTTCAGTTTGAGAGTCCTGCAGGAGGGTAGGAACAAACTTATTTTGAGGGGCTTGCTTAAGCCTGAAGTGTCCCTGACTAAGCCTTCATCGGGTAAACCCTCCAAGCCCGCTAAGTCGTCGGCTCCCTGCTCGGAGCCATCACCGAGCGGAGCTTCTGCTTCCTCGTCGGTTCCGGCTGGAACCAACACTTCGAGACCTCAGTCGGCTCTGGCCTTAGTATCGGAGCCTTCTCTTTGGAGTCCGTTCGTTCGGCTCCGAGGTCTCCGTTACTACATTTGGAGCGAAGCCATAGGTCCCACTCCTCTTGGTCCTCCAGGCTGTCTGATCACGACCTCAAGAGGGTGGTCAGTAGGCTCTTAAAGTCACAGGCACTGGCCCAAATGTTGACTAGCCCTTCTCAACAGACTATGACAATCCCTGTATCTTCATCAGTTCCTCCTCCGACTCTACCACTGTGTTCAGAGCCGGAGCTCAATGGGGCTCGAATCGTCGGGGCATCGGAGCCGATACCACACATTTCGGCTCCATCGCCGGCTCCGATCTCTTCATTGGTTCCATCCATGGAAGGATCCGGGTGTCAAGACTCCCTCGTCAGCTCCGAGGGGGCGAGTGGCATCGGAACCTTGTCTGACCCCATTCTCCCTCTCGGTGCCTCGGCGCAGGTGAGCTCAGCCCTGACATCAGCCTCGGAGCCATCACTCTCGGTGCCGGGAGGGGTTCTCATCTCTTCGGAGTGGGGACCTTCCTCTCTGCCTGATAGGGGTGCCTTTGAGGTCATGAGGAGCATACTGACTCCTGGGTCCATGATCGGCCCCTTCGGCTCCTCCCCCCATGGTGCCTGCTTCGGTCTCTGTCCACCCACCTGACCCCAAGTGTGGAGAACAAATGCTCCAGGTTGCCCCACTGGGGGTATCTTCCTCTTCCGAGGCCTCCCCCGATCATTTGGAGGAGCCACCTCGGAAGAAAACATGTAAGAGGAAACATGTTGACTCACCCGAGTCAGTCACGTCTGACACCGACTTGGAGGATTCGGAAGGGTCCCCAAGGTCCCCCTCTGAGGATGTCTCCTTTTCAGACATCCTGGAGATCCTTAAGCAGAGGGGGAATTGGACTGCCCTTAAACTTTCCGAGGATGAATCGGTGTACCTGGATGCGTTTGGTTCTCACCCTTCCACCTCCTGGGTGTCTCCACCTTTTGACCTGCTCATGGAAGTGGTTGCTTGGAAGGCATGGACAGCCCCAGACTCAATGGAACCAACTCCCCGTAGGCCTGCTAAATTTATTACAGCCCCATCAGACAAACAGTTTCTAGTTAAGGGGTTCCCAGTTGATGCCATGGTGGTGGCAGCGGCCACTAAGAAAGAGTTGGCTGACTCTTTGGTGCCTGTACATCCTCCTAATAAAGAGTCTAAGACAATGGACAGGTATGGGAAGCGGATGTTCTCTTCAGCGACCTTTGCTATGCGGTCGCTGAATTATCTGTGCCATTTCACCCAACTTCAGAGGGATCTTCTCAAAGAACTGGGTGATACCCTTCAGGATCCATTGGCTGTGGGGTCTCAGGATAAGGTTAACTCCCAGCTGGCTACCTTAAGTTCCATAGTGAACTCCTCTATGCGGCTCATTTCTTATGCGGCCGATGATGCGAGTAGGGCCGCAGGTACAGGTGTGGCTTTGAGAAGACACGCCTGGATGCGGTTATGTAATTTTGCTGACCCCTTTAAGGCGTCCTTCACCAATACCCCCTTTGATAGTTCGGCTTTGTTTGGACC
Organism: Protopterus annectens; assembly: GCF_019279795.1. Taxonomy (NCBI): domain Eukaryota; kingdom Metazoa; phylum Chordata; order Ceratodontiformes; family Protopteridae; genus Protopterus; species Protopterus annectens. The sequence goes on from NC_056751.1 coordinate 66,805,323, forward strand.
ACAGGTGAAGGATACACTTACCAGGTGTGAGCAGGAAGGCAAGACTCTCTCTGCTGTGGGAGTCCATTTTTCTACTCCCTCCAGACCATACCCCAAAGGTCAGAAGAGTGGAAAAATGTGGTTTCGTAAACCCCAGAGAGTCGTGCCTGACACACGTGGTGAGTTTTCCTCCAGGGGCAGAGGAGGAAACAATAATAGACGCCGCCCTAGGGGCAGACGGGGTCCGCAAAATCAGGGTAGCAGAGAATCTTTCTCAGACAAACCCTTCCAGCACCCCTGAGGGGCTGCCCAACTGTCCACCTTCGGAGGCAGTCGGGGGAAGATTGTCACTGTACCCAGAAGCCTGGCAACTCCTCACTAAAGACCGATGGGTACAGTCTATCATATCCAAAGGTTACAAAATTCCCTTCATCCGCACCCCTATACAAACAAACAGATCCCTTCCAGATGTCCCACCCGCTCTAAGGGATCAAGCAGTTCTAGAAATTTCAAAACTGCTAAGAACAAGAGCCATCCAGCCAGACCCAGCAAACCAGCAAGAATCCAGAATTTACTCAAGGTTCTTTTTGGTACCAAAAAAGACAGGGGACTGGAGTCCCATTTTGGATCTCAGCAGATTAAACAAGTCTGTTCAAAGAACAAAGTTCCGGATGGTCACGCTCCCGTCCATTCTACCCTTCTTGGGTCAGGACAATTGGATGTGCTGCATAGACCTTCAGGATGCGTACTACCATATAAAAATGGACAGGCGTTCCAGAAGATTTCTCCGCTTCTGGCTGGGAGACAGTCACTATCAATTCAGAGCCCTGCCCTTTGGTCTCACCATGGCCCCCAGGGTGTTCACCAAATGCATGGCAGTGGATATGGCTCACCTGAGACGACAGGGATTCCAGGTGTTTCCATATCTAGATGACTGGCTCCTTACTACTTGCACCAGGCATCAGCTATTGCGAGCCAGGGACTATACCATCCAGACTTGCTCCGAGCTAGGTATATCAATAAATTTCAAAAATTCTGCATTGTCGTCTTGTCAGTCTATAACCTTTATAGGCGCAGAATTAAATACAAAAGATCTATCTGCAAAACTTCCTCCAGACAGAGTATCAGACATTCGCCGACATGTACAGATCCTACTACAGTGCAAGACGATTCAGGCCAGATTTGTACTAAAGACATTGGGTCTCATGGCAGCAGCGATCATTTTAGTCCCCCTGGCTCGTTTTCACATGCGGATCCTCCAGTGGATGCTGTTTACCCAATGGTCCTTTCAACGCTCCCAATGTCCCACAGGATAATAATCACTCAAACATGCAAAGACCACCTGGCTTGGTGGATGGTCTCCCCTCTAGTTCTCCAGGGCAGACCGTTTGTTCATCCTCCTCCTGTTGCCACGGTGACCACAGATGCCTCCCTGATCGTGTGGGGGGGCATTTTCAGGGCAGGACTGTCCAGGGCTCTTGGCAACCCTAGAATACCACCTGCATATAAATGTCTTGGAGATGAGAGCAGTACTTTTAGCGTTGCAAGCTCTTCAGGACTCTCTACCTACTGGGACTATTGCAGTTCAAATGGACAATATGTCTGTAGTGTGGTACATCAACAAGCAGGGTGGAACCAGGTCCTATCCCTTATGTCGAGAAGCACTCAGACTCTGGCAGTGGGTGATCTCTTCCCAACGGTTTCTGATAGCAACGCACATCCCCAGGAAGTCCAACGTCATAGCAGACAGGCTAAGCAGAGCCATTCTCATGCCTCACGAGTGGTCTCTCAATCAGTTAGTAGCTGACAAGATTTTCCGCAGATGGGGTCAACCTTGCTGTGACCTTTTTGCAACCCCTCTCAACAGCAAATGTGAAGACTTCTTCACTGTCTTTCCCCTCCCCGGCCATTCCCCCAGAGACGGTCTAGTACACGATTGCCCCCGGGGTCTCCTATATGCATTTCCGCCTTTTCCCTTAATTCCCAAACTGATTCAGAAAGCGACTGCTTTGGGTTCCAGGATGATCCTCATTGCCCCTTACTGGCCTCAACAAATTTGGTTCCCATTCCTGCATCGTCACCTACTGGAGCAGCGCTGGAGTCTGGACCCAGTGCCAGACCTGTTGGTCCATCAGTCGGGTGGGCTGCACCAATCCCTTCAAATCTCTCAACCTCACAGCTTGGTTGCTCCACTTCCAACCCTAGCCAGGCTTCCGCATATTTCTCAGCCAGTGAGTGAAATCATTCTTTCTTCACACAAATCTACTATCAGAAAAACCTATGCTAGTAAGTGGAGACGTTTCTCCTTCTGGGCGAAGGCCAGAAATATAGATCCTTTTACAGCCCCTGTCCACAGTGTTCTGGATTTTTTGGCAGAGCTTTTTCAAGCGGGCTCTTCTTCTGCCACCATTAGAGTCCAATTGGCTGCTATCACTAATTTTCACACTGGCCTGTCAGACACCAGCATCATGTCCCATAAACTTTGTAAAGCCTTTCTTAAAGGGACTGTTTTGCTGAGGCCTCCGGTTAGAGATCCCCCGTCTCCGTGGGATTTGAATCTGATATTAACTTCCCTGATTCTCCCTTCTTTTGAACCTGTGGCCACCTGTTCCTTAAAATTGCTCTCCTGGAAGACTCTCTTCTTAGTAGCCATCACCTCAGCTAGAAGAGTATCGGAACTTCAAGCCCTCTGTATTCGTCCTCCCTATCTTGTTTTTCACTAAGATAGAGTTTCACTCAGAACTAATCCCTCCTTTTTACCCAAGATTCCTTCTGAGACAAACCTGAATCAGGCCATTGATCTTCCTGTCTTTTTTCCTAACTATTGAAACAGAGCTGAACAAAAGCTGCATTATTTGGATGTTCACAGGCAATTACATTTCTATTTAGATAGGACAAAACAAACTCGGAAGTCGGACCAACTCTTCCTGTCCTATGCTGAGGGCAAGCAGGGCCTGCCAGTGTCTAAAGTATCTTTATCTAGATGGTTGGCCTCTATCATTTCCTTCATTTACCAACTAAGACATAAAGAACTCCCTACAAAACCAAAAGCTCATTCCACCAGAGCATTAGCTACATTAGTAGCTTTTCAAGCAAGACTTCCAATGGAATCTATTTGTGCTGCAGCCACATGGGCCACTCCTCATACCTTTATTTCTCATTACAAGTTGGATATGACCTCCAGGAGTTGGGCTGAGTTTGGTTCCACTGTGCTCAAGAGTCTGTTCCGATGAGCCACCCAGGGCTAAGGTGCTAGGGATGCTGTCCCATCCAGCAAGAATGAAGGTGAGATTGACAACTTAACATTAAGAAGTTATGTACCTACCATAACGTTCCATGTTAGTTGTCTTCTTCTCGCCTTCTTTTTTGCATCCCACCTGCCATCCCCCTAGCCTGGTCAGACCGAGATGAATCCTTCTGAGGCCTTATTCCTCTACTTGACTATTTCTTAGGTTATGTCCTTCTCAGTTGTTACCACTGTAGGTAAACTTTATAGTAGGGACAGGGTGTCTCCATGGTGTTAGCTATACCAAACGAGATCTGGGTATCTGACGCCTAGCATTGTGGGATAGGGGGAGGGCCTTGAGCCGGTAAATAGCTCTCGAGCTTTAGTATAAGGCCGAGTCGGAGCCGAGGATCGGCTCCGAACCCATCCAGCAAGAAAGAAGGCGAGAAGAAGATAACTAACATGGAACGTTATGGTAGGTACATAACTTCTTATTTCATTGTACTGTATTTGAATTTTACTCCTAAAACAGTTGGGCATAGACTTCATTTCCTCAGAATATTTCTAGAAAATAGAATTCTAAGAAACTTGGTGCATGTGGCCATGTCATCCAGTTCTGCAGCAGACTGTGGTGCATAAACAAACAGGAGGAACAAGATCCTAGCCCCCTTTACAGACTTGCTGAGCAAGCCTGGAACATAGGGATTTGGCACATCTTAACTATACAGGCAACTTACCTCCATCAGAGCTGAATAAAGTAGCAGACTGTTTGAGCAGATCCAAGACAGACCCTCATTACTTGAGTGCTGCACCCAGAGATCTTACTATACCTAATTCAACAGTGGGGAACTCCCGGATCAGACAACTTTAACAATTCTGTTCTATGATACCTTGCAAAAGGACCTGGAAAACAGATGCATTTTAATTCCTTTGGATGAGGATGTTTATGCTTTTTCCTCTTTCCACTAATATTTAAGGTCCTTTGAAAGATCAAGAAGGACTTACCAGAAATGTTACCTGTGACTCCTTTTTGTGCCAGACAGCACTGGTTCTCCTTTCTCATGCAACTGGCCAAGAACAATTATCAAAAATTTCTCACAAAGTAGGCTTGCTCACACAGGGCAACAGATTCTTGATTCATTTTAATATTCATAATCTCAATTTATCTGGGTGAATAATAGGCTTATTATCCCTTTTAGGCATCCTTTTTTGAGAACATCCAACAGGTATTGAAGGAAGAAAGAAAACCTGCTACCAGAAAATCTTGCTTAGCAAAGAAGAAAAGGTTTAATAGTTGGTGCCAAGGTAGTACAGTGCCTGTCCCAGGCAGGGACACCACTGCTTCTCCAGTATCTGTATGACTTGCTGAATTCAGGCCTAGCATACACTTCTGTAAAGGCACACCTCTCAATCACGTCAGCTTGTCTAACACTGCATCCCCATCTTTCTTGTTTATTCCAAGTTAGAAAAATTTTAAGGGGGTTTTGCGTATTATGTCACATAGAAAAAGAGTGGCACATTCTTGGTACCTGAATGTTGTTCTGGACAAGTTAACTTTATCTCCTTCTGAACCTGCAGCCAGCTGTTTCCTGAAGTTTCTTACTTGGATGACTGTCCTTCTCATTGTTTAGACTTCATCTAAATGGGTATCCGAGTTACAGACCCTGACGTCTGCTTAGCCATTGTTTGATCTTTCACAGCAATAGTGAGAGTCTCAGAACCAATACTTCCTTTATGCCTAAAGTTGTTTCTGGAATTATCCCCAATCAGAATATCTAACTCTGTTCTATCCTGGTCTTAAAAGCAAGGAAGAAAGAATTCTTCATACCCTAGATATCCATAGATAACCAAGACATTATTTGGACAAAACAAATGACTTTAGAGAATCTAATCAACTCTTTGCATCCTATGATGGTAAGAAGAAAGGTCACCCATTTTCTAAGCAAATTATTTCTAGATGTCTATCACTTGCTGTGCAGTTCTTTTTCTCTAACCATAATAAAACTTCCCTTCAGAATGTCATGACTCAATCCACTATAGCAGTAGTCACATATGAACCTTTCTGGAATGGGGTTTATTCTGGAACTATTATAGAAGTAGCTTCTTGGTCCTCTGTTCACACATTCCCTAAACACTACAAGTTGTTTTTTGTTTCCAAAGCCAGAGTAGGCTTTACTAGAGCTGTTCCTCAGAGAATTCTGGACTCTGGTCCTTCTCCATTGACTCAATTTTCTGGAGCTTTATCAATCATCCTATATTGTAACACTGATCTAATGGATACTATAGTAAAAGCAGAGCAGTTTACTTACTGTAACAGTAAATGTTTGAACAGATCATTGTTTCACTTCTAGCACCCACCCTCCATTCCCCTTTTTACCTCTCTTGGCCCAGGTGAGAATCCTTTATTATTATTTTTTTTTTTACTCTTCTGACAAAATCTTTCTAAGAACTTTAAGCTTCAGCCTTCCTTTTTGGGGCAAGAAATCTCTTGAATCTGATGATGTCATTTTCATTCATTCCTCAATGATGTGTCTCAGATCTGACCTGGATCAGACTCAACCACTTCTTCCAGATCCTCAGATCCAAAATATCGAGCTTCTCCCTTTACCCATAAAGCCCCACCAACCTAACATACCTCAGATCTCATTTGCTGCCATATCACTACAGACGCATATCCACTCAATCTCGAGGTATTGGTGTTTTTTCTGAGTTGAAAGAGTGAGTTCTTCAAATTTTCTCTATCAATAGGCTATCCACTGAATTTCTGTCACCTTCCGCCAATTTTCCAGCAACTTTCTTCCTTTAGTTGACTCCTTTTGTGACTTTTACCGAGACCTTGGCATTTCCATCCAGTACCATTGTTGGTACTTTGGTTTTCTTCTCTCTGTCCTCTTCCTACCCTTTTTAGGGTATTCTTGACTACCATTTTTGACAGTCTTTTTTACCTTTCACTTAAAAAAAATCATTTAACCTTATTAGATTTTGCAGTTATTTCTTTTGGGCCTGGCTTCAAGAACTGTATCTCCTTTGGGCACAGAATACTTAATTCTGATGCCCACAGGAAATGCAGGTATTATTTGGGCACTGCCCATTTAGATGCAGATTGTACAATTTCTGTAGGCTTCAACTACAGGGCACTCACTGACAGACATAATAAACTTGTCTTAAAGGATCTTATTCCTTCTCCTCCTTCCTGTATTTCAGCTGTGGCTCAAACCTCCTCAAAAAAATCAGACAAAAGGAAGCCCAATTTGGCTCCCAAGGACAAAGAGTCTAGAAAAAAATCTCTGGATCTTACAATATTTTCAGCTCCTTCCACAGAGCTACCTCCAAAAATGTCAAAAAAGTCAGATCTGATGACTTTGGATCCTACTGCTCCAATATCAAAATCTTCTTGGATTCAGTCACCTCTCAATTTGCTGGCTCCTTTACTTCTTGACTCCCTTCACCCTTTTTTCAGGAGTCTCCTTACAAACACTCAAGGCCAGCATCCACTAGCTTCTCACTCAGGTCTTCTAGGATTTTGTCGAAGGCTGAAGTGGATAGGATGATGAGGAAATTCCTCAGAGCTCAGATCCAGATGGTGGTATTTCTCTCTCCATCTCCCATCAGAACCATGAGCCTGCCTGTGACTAGTCCTCCTTTAGTTTCTCCTTGTCCAATCTGGCCTGCCATTTTGGAGCCCATGGAGATGAGATCCATGGGGGTTACCTCATCAGATCCTAAGACAATTCGTTCATCGATTCCAGTCGCTTCCCTTAGTCATCTGGCTCTAAGTCTTTCAGAGCTGGAGGACTGCTGGAGTCAAAGCTTTAGCACTGCATACGGGAAACCAGAATTGACTCTGAAGTTGTTGGAGCCATCCCTGCCCCTTGGAACTCTGTCTCTGGACAGCTTGAGTCCTACTCCATCATTGGGTGGAGTGCTTACAGGGTTTCAAGGGCCAGTTGTGCAGAAAATATCAGCTCCACTTCCTCTGACTTTGGTCTCTCCTAAGTGCTCTGCTTCAAGATTGTGAAGAGGGCTTTCTCTTTACCTAGAGAAAGGATGTCCCTATTCTCCTCAGATCAGATCACTCTACCACCTTCAGGTCTTTGCTGAGCCTCGATCTTCCATTCCACTGGGTCAGCCAGCCCATTCAAGTCTCCAGTCAGCCCTTTAGGACACCCCTAACACTTCTGATACCTTACCAGACCATCCCCTCAGGAATCTCTTATGGGGGGCACCGATTTTGATGAAGGGGAAGGATCCCCAGATCTCCACCTGAAGACATCTCATTTGCATACATTCTTGAATTCCTAAAACAAAAAAGTGGTTGGTCTTCCAACACCCCTTCCCAAGAAGAGTCAGTGTTCCTGGAGGCTTTCGCGTCTGGCTTGGCTATGTCTTGGGTGACCCCCCCCCGGCTGATAAACTTATAGACCTCATTTCTTGACAGGAGTGGAAGGAACCAGATATGGTGGAGCCCATCCCTAAGCATCCAAATACATTTCTATCTCCCCCAGGACAGGATACACCAGAGCAAGCAGGTCTCAGTTAATGCCATGGTTGTGGCAGCAGCCAGGGAGAAAGAGCTGGCAGAGCAGAGCTCTTCTATCCATCCTCCTAACATGGAATATAGGGCCTTGGACAGATTCAGTATGTGCATTTATGCATCAGTGACCTTTGCTGTGCAGTCATTGAATTACTTGGCACTTTTCATGAGACTGCAAAGAGATTTGATTAAGGAGCTGTCCAAATCTCTTTCTGGATCCATATCTGTGGAGGAGCAGAGTAAAGTTTCTTTGTAACTGGCCACCCTTCAATCTATAACTAATGCATCCATAAGGTTGATTTCCCATGTGGCGGAAGGTTCCTTGTGGGTGGCAGGTTCAGACATAGTAACTGGGAGACACATCTGAATGGCCTTTGTGACTTTGTGAAGCCCTTCAAGTATTCATTTATCAGTGCTCTGTTTGATGGATCTTCCTTATTTGGCCCAAAAGAAAAAGACACTCTCTCCTGATGTGAGCAAGAAGGAAAGACCTTATCTGCCATAGTAATACATGTTTCTACTCCTCAAAGGCCCATTCCCAGTATCAATGTGGAGATAGAAAGATGTGATTCCACAAATCCCAGGGTCCTTTCCAGGACTCACTAGGAGTTAGTTCTCCCAGAGGTGGCGGGGGGGGGGGACTCTAACAGAAAACACCATCCCCATGGCAGAGGCTGTTCGCAGAACCAGGGTTTCTAGGATTCCTTCTCAGACAAACCCTACCAGTGCTTCTGAAAAATGGCCCAACTATTGCCCTCTGGAGGGAGTCAGGGGGCATTTGTCTCTGCACCAAAAAGCCTGGATATCCATAACAAAAGATTCCTGGGTGCAGCAAATTATATCAAGAGGTTATATCACACCATTTTCTCAAATTCACCCTGCAAGAATGAAAAGAATCATCAATGTTCCACCCAGTCAGATTTAGATGGCAGCATTAGAAATAGAAAAGCTGCTCAGAAAAAGTGTCATCTAGGAGGTCTCATCAGATCAGATAGGATCTGAGACCTACTCAAGATTCTTTTTAGTGCCAAAGAAGACAGGGGAATTGAGACCCATCCTGGATCACAGAAAACTAAACCAGTTCATGAAATATTCAAGGTTACAGATGGCCACGCTTCAGTCCATTTTGCCCATGCTGCAAAAGGACAGTTGGATATGCTCGATAGAGTTCAGGATGCATATTATCACTTCAAAATGAACAGACGCTTCAGAAGACATCTGTTCTTCCATCTGGGAACTAGTTGCTACCAGTTAAGAGCACTGCACTTTGGTCTCACCACAGCTCCTAGGGTGTTCACCAAATGCATGGCATTGGCAGCAGCTCACCTGAGAGTGTTAGGATTCTGAGAGTTTCTATTACTAGATGGCTGGCTGAGGCATCTACTCCTGTGGGCAAGGGACTACTTGCTCCAGTTGTGTCTTCAGCTAGGTATCACAGTCAGTTACAACAAATCATAGTTCCCATCTATGCAGAGTCTAGAGTTCATAGGTGCTTGTCTAGACACAGTCAATCAGAAAACTCTCTTCCTCCAACACAACTCAGATACTCAGATCACAGGTCAAGAATATAATCTTGCATTCTTCACTTCCAGCGTGACTGCTCATACAAGCCTTGGGATCCATGGCAGCAGCTATCATCATAGTTCTTTTGGCCAGGTTTCACAGGTGAATTCTGCAATGGACCTTGTTGGTACAGTGATCTGTTCTTCATTAGCCTTTATCTGCTCAGTTAAGATCACACAAGCTTGCAAAATATATTGTTTTTTTTTTGGTGACTTCACTCAAATGAAGTTTCCCAAGGCCTTCTATTTTTTCTTCCCTGCCCACAACCACTGTGACTATGGATGCCTCCCAACTGGGCTGGAGGGTACTACTTGAGAAGGACAGTCCAAGGTATGTGGTCCCTAGAAGAGGCCAAGATGCATATCAATGTCCTAGAAATGAGATCAGTCTTCCTAGCATTGCAGGCCTTTCAAGATGCTCAGCCCTCTGAGATAACTGGAATTCAAATGGACAATATGTCTGTAGTCTAGTACATCAACAAACAGAGATGAACCAGATCTTACCTGCTATATCGAGAAGCAATGAGAGTGTGGTAATGGGCAATCTCTTCCAGCCGCTTTCTCATAGCAAAGCACATACCGTGGAAAGCCATCATGATCGCAGACAAACTAAACAGGTCCATTCTGATGCCTCACAAGTGGTCCCTCAATATCAAAGTGGCGGGGACAATTTTCCGTTGATGGGGCCACCCATACTGCAACCTGTTTACTTCTCCCCTCAACAACAAGTGCAGCAGGTTCTTTGCCCTGATCTGTCCAATGGGGGGAGTCACTGAGAGATAATCAAGTTCATAATTTGACCTCCAGTCTTCTCTATGCTTACCCCCATTACCTCTCATTCCCAAATTTCTACAGAAAGCATACTGGTTAAAGAGCACAGTTATCCTCATTGCACCCTTTTGGCCTCATCAAATTTGATTCTCCTTCCTCTTGCCTCATCTTCTCCATTCGCTTTGAATACTGGATCCCAATCTAAACCTCCTGTCTCACATGACAAGAATGACTGATCTGGACTTAACAAGCCTCAAACTCACTGCATGAGTTATCCAGTTCCACTGATCACTAGACAGCACTGGCTCTCCTCCCCGGTCCATCATATTTCATTATTTTCGCAAAAACCTTCTACTAGAAGAATTTACAAAATTAAATGGAAGATATTTGCGTTATGGGTCATTAAGGGGGATCTGGACCCCTTTTCTGCCCCCATACTTAATAAAGATACTTGAATTTTTAACTTCAATTTTCAATAAAGGGGCTAGATTTTTTTTACTGTTGAGGTCCAGATAGCTGCATTTAAAACTTCCATTCAGGCAAAAATAATTTTTCATTATCTTCTTCTAAATTATGCAAAACCTTTCTCAAAGGAACTTTTTTACTTGACCTCCACTAAAGGATCCTACTCCTCCTTGGAATTTAATATTTTGTTTCAAGCTCTGACCCAAGACCTCTCTGAACCTTCAGCCAGTCAGACTGCAAGTTCTTGTCTTGGAAAACCAGTCTTCTCATTAGTTAGATGAGTAGCAGAACTCCAGACTCTGTCTTCTAAATTTGACCTGGTTTTCCACAAAGACAGAGATTTATTATGGACCAGCACATCTTTTTTGCCTAAGATAGCGTCTGAGTTTAATATCAATCAGGTCATTAACCTTTCTGTTTTCTTTCCAAATTTTTCAAACAAGGGAGTATACATGCACCGTCTTTTGGATGTACACAGACAACTTCAGTTTTATCTCCATCGAGCCAAAGATTTCCAGAAGACGAGACCAGTTGTTTGTATCCTTCTCACCTAACAGATTGGGAAAGTCAGTTTCTTAGTTACACTAGTCAAATGGCTAACGCCTTTGTCTATAGTAAAAGAGGATTGTTCTTGCCTAAGCCTCCTATAGCCCATTCCACAGGGTCAATGGCTGTATCCTCAGCATTTTGGTCAAAAACTTCCATAGATAACATTTGTGCAGTTGCTACTTGGTCTAATGCTCATACCTTTATTGCTCATTACAAATTGGATTTGTTTCTAGGAACAGAGCTGCCTTTGGCTCTGCAGTAATCCAGATATCCTTCTATGAGGTCCACCCGAGGTTCATTCTGTTGGGGATTCTGTCCCATCATTTGAGGAATGAATGAAAATAACAACATCATATAAAAAAAGTTATGTACTCACCATAAGGTTACATTTGTGTTGTCCATTTTTATTCTTCCTCAACGTCCCACCCTCCTAACCCGCTTCCTTTTGCTCCTGGAAAGGCCTAAGAGTAAGTTTTCTTATTGTATACCAAAAATAGAAACATAACCACAAAAAACCAATGCGTCTAATCCAGCAACAATAAAGGCTCTCCTCCGTTGCTTTTTTTAAAGCTATCTCACTATGTTAAACCCATTTTGTTTTGAAAAAAGCAACGGAGAAAGCAAGATCTCCGTTGCTTTTTACAAACTGTCTCGCTATGTTAAAGGAGTTTAACATAGCGAGACAGCTTTAAAAAAAAGCAACGGAGAATCTCCGTTGCTTTTCTTAAAACTATCTCGCTATGTTAAACTCCTTTAACATAGCGAGACAGTATGAAGCAATGGAGATCGTGCGTTCTCCATTGCTGCAAAAAAAGAGTTATAGTTTGGAAAAAGTCCAGCGACCGGACCTTTTTCCATTACTATAACTCTGATTTACAACGTGCATGCTGACCAATCAGCGTGCACATTTTTGAATATTAATGGGAGGTCGTTGTATAATATTAATAATACTACTCTGTAAATACACATAAATAATAAAAATGCTAAAAGTGCATAAAATCTACACCTCTAATTGCCTCAATTTTGAAAGACAACTGATAGAGCAACATTAATTAAGTCCTGGGGGATTCATAGCATTTAATGCCACTTTAACTCATATTTATTTAGGGCCTCATCAGTAATATACCCTTGCTGATCTCTAACTACCTGTTCTATAACTGCAAAACTAAAAGCATTGGTTGGGTACTCAGTGATATGCCTGTATAGAGCAATTGTGTTTGTACTTTTTCTAATATCTGTCAAATGCTCAGATATCCTTTATTTCAATTTTCTACAGGTTTTGCATATGTAAAATGCAGAGCATAGTTTGCAGCTAGCTATATATACCACTCATAAGATTCACAGGTAAAATGTCCTGTAATTTGAAGCACTTTCCCCATAATGCTAATATTGACTGTGGTCGACACATATGGGTACTGAGAACAGTGCACACATTTGAACATACCCACAGGCCTATTTGTTTTGATTATTTGCTGCCTCTCCAACAATTGTTTGATGGCTCTATCTTACTTAAACACTGCAAAAGGTTTGTCCCCCACTATTTTGAAAATATGATTATCTGTGGAAAAAACATCCAATTCTTTTGGAGAATACTAAAAATATCAAAACTGTCTAAAGAAAAGGTAGATATGAATAGTTTTCACTCCACAATTTCTTTATTACCAAGACTACCCGAATCATCTCTTATAATAAGATTTTGATCCTGACTGATATTTACCACGGGTCTATACCATATATCTGAAAGCTAAAAAGAGCGAATGCTCTTTTATCGACCCCAAAAAGCTGAAACCACTAAATATCGAAAAAACAAAACAACTATTTTTTTTCCAAGGGAAAAAAATCACTGGGTCATTTTCAGGACTTTGCCATTTGCTCCACAGTGGTGCAATCTCAGAGTTGGTATATTTAAGGAGGAGTGCGTGAGGGCAAAGCCCCCCACTTTATTTTTTGTTTGGGTTTGTTTTGTTTTTTTTTTTTTTTCGGAGCAGTGATTTTTTTTCCCAGGCTCTTTTTAGCTTCGAATATATGATATAGGCCCAGTTAGCACAGCACTGCCCAAAAAGTTTTTATTAAGTGTTCTTTTGCAATGCAGATTATACACCTTACCTGAAACGACCATTTAATCTAAACATTTATTTTAGACAAATACACAAGTTTAGTCATTATGAGGTCAGCATTGATTTCAATAATGCTACCATTTAAAGTTGACAGCTCTAAAAAAAATGACTTACATCAAAAAAATTATGGTAATGGAGAAACAAATAAATAAATAAATGCATCCATTCAATTCTATCTGGTTGCATTTGACTCCTTTTAGTGAGACCAAGAACAGTCACTGCCATCCACAGAGTTTAGTAGACACATAGGAAACAGAATTACTATGACTTTCTTCTGTATCACATACACTCCTTAGGTTCATTTTACAGTCACAAGTCCACCTGCCATATGTCTTTCGGATGTGGAAAGAAACCAGAGTACCAGGAGAAAAGCCATGTAAACACAAGGAGGACATGCCGAAACTGCATAGAAAATACCCCAGGTTAGAACCAAACCTGAGTACTCCTTGCTAAGAGTTAACACTATTCACTGAGGTACTGTACTACCCCAGATAAAACCAGATAAAAATAGTTTGCCAAAAATTGATAGAAGTATCTTCAAAGTAGAACTCAGAAAGGAAATGCATGAAAACGAGAAGATAATCGAAGTTTCCCCTCTCCGAGTGCATTAAATAATATCACATCAACAAAATTGCAGGTAGGTGATCCATAGCTGTATAGGAACAAGTCCACAAGGCAGATGTTTACAGAAGATCTTTCCAGACAGTGGTAGCTAGTGCAATGGTTGCAGTGCAGATACAGTATCAGAGATACCGTTCAGAATACTGACAGCAGCATGCTGTACAAGGTCTAGATGCTGAAGTTTCCCCCTAGGAGCCATACTTCTGGGGTATTAGTTTTAGTCCTTACTTTTGTAGGATCGTGGCAGAAAAAGTCCACAAAAATATCATTTTTTTGTTGTTGCTGTTCAAGTTGTAAAAAGAAAATTCGAGAGCCACTGACAAATGGCCTTACATGTCAACCCATCATCAGTTATTGCACTAACATTCTGCATTCATTTATTGGGTTTACCTTGTTTTGCTAGAGCATAAGCTGGCAGTCACATAATGTTGTCGTTGTTGTGTCTTTCGGCTTTACCTGGTTAGGGGTCGCCACAGCAGAACTCCGGTCCACTAATGATTGGCAGTAGATTTTTACTTGCCGGCTTTCCGGGCCTAATGTACAACCTTCACTGAAGGAACGCCCATTCACGCATGTCGCCACACAGAAGACACTCTAACTGAGAATCGAACGGGCAATGTCTAACCATGAGGCGACAACTCAGTCACATAATGAGCCATTTTATCCCACTGACTAGTTGCTTCTTAAATGCCTCTATACCTGTCAACTTTCAGAGGAGAGAATTAGGAGGAAAAGCCCTTTAAAATCATAGACATCTGACTAAAATTAGGGGCAAAATTAGCTGCAAAATTGGCATACATTTAACCCATTCATAGGCTTAGTAGTCAGAGGTATGGAGACAAGGAGAACACAGTTAACTTTACTTTTATTATATTATGGTGTCTTATTTGGAAAGTTAGAGTAACATAAAATAGTATGCCTCAACCTAATCCTTTCCCTTACAACACAGAAAACAAAATTACACTGCACTTTCTGAACATGTTTTATATCAAAAAATGCTCTATATAAAAGATATATTTTATCAAAAATGGACCAGGAGCTTCGTTCCATGGCACACGAGGATGGAGCCCTGACTGAGATCCAGATAACTGAGGTTCATTTAGTGGCACTGGCAGTGGAATGGGGTGGATTGTGGGAAGGGGTGTGACATGCTCATCATCTTGTGGGGGATCTGTGAAACCAGTTCCTGTGATATGGGGTTAGGGTTGCTTCCTGGCAACATCCTTCAGTAAAGTGAAGGACATCCATTGCAGTCAGACCATTGGATGTCCCATCCTCCTTCCCCTACTTAGCTGAGCAGTTTTAGGGCAGTAGGGCCATAAATTAAACTCCTCAAACAACTCCTGATGGCTTCCTTGTTGATGACCCTCTTAACTATCTCACCCTTTGTGACAAGGGAACAACTGGCGGAGAGAATGCTGATGACTGGCATGCAGGGTCAAAGAGTGGGGTAAAATATTGGTCCTGGTATGATAATCATACTGACGAGACAGGAAACATTTGGTAGCTTGTTACAGCTTTAAAAGTCAAACAGAAAAAGTTTGACTGCTACCTACCTATTCCACTTAATGGAAAAGTCTACCTTGAAACTCCAGCAGTATGTTTTTTTACTGTACTACCTATAGTCAAAAATGCCCAACATCAAACCTACATTGATTGATCTAAAAAGATTGAAAGTCAAAACACTGAAAAAAGAAAATACACAAAAAAAACAAATTTTTGCAGTGGGACAAGCCCCCAACTCCTCACCCCTGCTACTTATATATACCAACTCTGAAATCACACAACAGCAGAGAAAAGACAAATTTCCAATCAACAGTGTACTGCAACCTCTCGCTATATAACAATGGAATTCTGTAACTGCATGACTAAACAAACACTTGTGCTGATATTACAACTGTTCGATATTCCAAACATTCAATAAAGGTCTGGTTCCCATTTTTACATTAACTGTTAGTTAATTTACAGCGCAAAAAGTAAATATCACATTGGGATTCACTGCTTGAATGCATCTACTTGCACAGTTTTACAGCATGATCTGTATAAAAATGCTTTGTATCAAAAAATACTATGGTAACTAACCATATAGGCAATTTTATTAGATTCAGCTGACACTTTACTGATGTCATTTTTTAATCACCATTATGGTATTAATTAAATATGGGAAGTATCCTGCCAATGATACTATATGTCTGGCCAGTATGCCAAAGCTTGGGTGCCTTCCTCTCTCTCCATATGTCCAACATATGACCCAAGTGTGAGAATGCAAAGCAGTAGATTAGGAATGTATGAGTTCCAAATCCTCTGAACTTTTTTACTGTCAGCCTGTAAATGAGACTTTGCTTTAACTTTTACTTTGGTCTGTCAGTCATATGGCCTGTGCCAGTTTCCATTGTGATTGGGTATTCCCTTTGGGGAACCTTCCTTTTACCTACACTTTTTGACTAAAATATATATATTTTTTTTCATGTCACATCCGAAGGGTAAATGTGACTGCAGTAGACAGATTTCTTACATACATTGTCACACTAAAGGAGTCACTTATCTTCCCTCACCAGCTAAGAAAGAAGCTGAAAAAAGTCAAAGCCCGAAGCTTTTGTTGTCTGGTCAGACCTGAACGTTGTGGTGATTAACAAGCCCTCAGATGCCCAGTTTTTCTGTCTGCTGTTGCTATTGGGACCCCGTTAGAAGCTAATAAGGTACAGTGTCTTGGCTTGTCTTGCTCGACTGATCAGATAACAAGTTCAACCACAAAGGAGAAACTATAACTTATTGTTTGTGAGAGACCTGATGGCATATCTCAAAGTTTGATCTGAGAATTATTTCAAGGGTCTGATCTTTCCTATGTCCAAGCTGATGCACTTCGAAAAAGAAGCAGAAGACAAACATTCCTGTCCTTCTTCTCTTTCTATACCTAGTTAGCCGCAGAAGGAGTGGCATGATTTTTCCCGGGGTCTTTTTAAGACAGGTATATCCCTCAAGACCCCTCAGTTCTTTTCTTTTCTTCTGCTTCTTCCTCTGCTCATAAGAGAAACAGGAATTCCTCTTCTGAAAAGGAAAATTCAAAACTGGAAATAGATTTTTCTGGTGTATTCTTCCTATATTCTCTCCACAGTTAGTTTTGAATATGAGGAGGATGATACCATGTCTACAGACTCCCATTTAGAGGAACTTTTCTTCATAGACAACATTGTTCTGAAAATGATGCCGCCTTTTCAGTGGCAGGGTAAGCAGGTGCCTGGTTTGAAGAAAAAGTATTGCAACTCGTCTATGGCAGTCCCCAAGCCTTCTGCCTAAATACCAGCATCAGAGGCTTTAGAAGATACCTTTGCCACAGATTCCTTGAACACAGAATCCCAGCCTGAAGTAACTAAAAAAAAAAACTGACAGGTTTTATAAGGTTCTAGACAATCATAAATTTTTTTACAAAAAATATTCTTTGGATTCTAGAGTATTTTTCTAGAATATGACAAGCCTACCAAGTTTCTTCCATCTTCTAATACCTGGCACACTGATAATGATAGTAGTATACATTCAGAAAGAAGTGTACACTTCAACTCCATTTTCTTTCCATGCCATAAAATACCAGAACCATATGATCAGAGATCTTTTATCAATTTGGGAGGCATCAATAAATTTCTATCAAACATGCCTGAGTCAGACAATAAAGCCTGTGTATTGTCTTTGTTAAATACTGCCACCCAGGTAGCTAGATAATTTGCTAGATGCATTTAGGATGCTGCAGATGCATATTCTGGAGCTGTGGCTACTGTGTCTATTTTAAGGAGGCATTCAAGGTTGAGATTGCATTCTTTACCTGAAGATGTCAAGTCCAGGTTATTAGGTGCCCATCTGGATAGAGAACGTTTCTTTGGTCGTTCTGCTGATGAATTTTTTAAAAACCTGCAGGAGAGAGGTAAATTATGCAGGATTTTAAACAGATAATGTATGTTGTCCCATCTCGCCTTCATTCTTGCTGGTACCTGGCTCTGACTCAGCCTATACTAAAGCTCAAGAGTTTCTACTGGCTTGAGGCTGAGTCCTATCCCATGATGCTTAGTGGCTATTCCCCAGATCTCATTTGCCGCTTGAAGCTTTGGGATTGTCTTCACTGGCTCAGGCTTTTTTTTAATAGTTACTTCCTTATAATTATCTGTTTTACTTACGAGTTCTATCATAATAGCCTTGTGCTATTTTTGGCTCTTTAAACCTTGTATCTTTACCTTTGCAGCTTGTCTTTTTCTTTGGGCCTTGTTGTCTCCTCAAGAATCCATTTAAATTAGAGGATTCTTGTCCCTTCTCTTCTTTCTTTCCCCTTTTTAGGAGTACACCATTTAAGTTAGAGGCATCTCCTCCAGTGGAGGAGATAGTCGTTTAACTTAGAGACTTCTCCTCCTCCCTTTCCTCCTCTTCTCTTATAAAAAAAAAGAAATATATATATATATATATATATATATATATATATATATATTTTTTTTTTATTTTAATACCTGTTTTTGCTATTTTCTCTTTCTATAAAAGACATAACCTGTTCTAATGTTTATTAAGTGTTTTTTTCCTTATAGCTAGCATGTCTAAGGAACCAGCTAAGGAACATAAGTCAGGATTCAAAAAGTGCGATTCCTGCACTCAAAAAATGTCCATTACTGATGGACAGACTAGTTGTGTGTACTGTCTGGGACCACTCCATCTTCAAGATTCATGCTCTATTTGCCATAGTTTTAGTGCCAGGGTCTTGCAGGAGAGGAGGAATAAGCTTATATTGAGGGGCTTATTAAAAGTGGATGAAGGAAATCAAACAAAAAAATTGGACATGACCAAAAAGTCTGCTTCATCAGCTCCAGTGTCTGAGCCGACAAGCAGCACCAAACTTGATACTTCTTCGGCTCCAAAAGTTGTCAAGCCTGAAAAACATGGTTCGCCCTTGGTTCCATCTATCTCATCGGAACCATTGCAGAGCCGAAAAAGGAGTCGGTCACCATCCTTGGAGCCTGTTCACTCGGTGCCAGTATCTGCTTTACTACAGTCGGTGGCAGGTAGCCACAAGTCTTCCAGTCATTCCTCTAGATCCTCCAGGCTATCAGGCTATCAGATGATGACGTGCAGCGGGTAGTGAAGAGGTTGCTTCAGACCCAGGCCCTAGCAGAAATTCTCTCGAGACAGCCCATTGGATCTTGGAGCCAGCAACGGTACCCCCAACTACGCCGATTCCTCCTCCAACTCGAACGAGTTTGGAGTCAGAGAGTATGGAAGTCATTGTGCTAGAACTGCCAGAGCCAGTAATCACTACTGATATCTCGGCTCCATCTGCTCCAGTTTCCTTGATGCTTTCGTCCATCGAGGGACCTGGGGGCCGACACTCCCTGATCGGCTCCGGGGGGGAGAGTCGAGTTGAACCCTTGTCGGAACTGGCTCTCCCACTTGGTGCCTCGGCTCAGGTGAGTTTGGCTCCCACATCTGCCTTGGAGTCACCCTCCTCTGTGCCGCTGAGACCTCCCTGCCGCTCGGGGCCAGAGTCTCTTTCGGTGCAGGACCACGGTGCCTTCGAGGTGATGCAGAGTGTGCTCTCAACTGAGACTGATCTACCTTTGGCTCCAGCCTCTCTTCCCCCTAAGGGACCAGTGTTCACCTCTTCATTACCTCTCCATCACCCACAGAGTAGAGAACCAGTGCCCCAGGAAGCCACAATGGGTGGATCCTCCTTTTCCGATACCTCCCCAGCACATCCCCCCCGAGGAGGTCCCTCAGAAAAGACAGTGTAAGAGGAAGCACATAGACTCCCCTGAGTCTGTCACTTCTGATACATACTTAGAGAATTCAGAAAGGTCCCCACGGTCACCCTCTGAGGATGTCTCCTTTTCAAACATCCTGGAGATCCTTAAGCAGAGATGGGGCTGGAAGTCCCTTTCCCCTTCTGAAGATGAGTCAGTATACCTGGAGGCATTTGGCTCTCGTCCCTCCACCACTTGGGTGTCTCCACCTTTCGACCCACTCCTGGGTTTGGTGAGTCAAAAGGTGTGGGACTCTCTGGACTCAGTGTACCATGTTCCACGAAGGCCTAATAAGTTCATTACAGTTCCAGAAGATAGGCAGTATTTAACCAAAGGGGTTCCTGTAGATGCAATGGTGGTGGCAGCGGCCAAAAAAAGGAGTTAGCTGAAACTTCTGTATCTGTTCATCCACCAAACAAGGATTCTCATATGATGGACAGATACAGGAAGCATATGTTCTCCTCAGTGGCCTTTACCTTACGGTTGCTGAATTACTTGTCGCATTTCACGACTTCAGAGGGATCTCCTAAAAGAGCTAGGAGATACCCTGTAAGCTGCTACAGCCCAGGATTTATCTGATAAGGTTAATTCCCAGCTTGCAACCTTAAACTCCATATCTAACTCCTCCATGTTCCTCATATCTTATGCAGCCGATGGAGTGAGCAGGGCAGCAGGCACAGGAATAGCTCTTCGTAGACATTCCTGGATGCGCCTTTGTGAGTTTGCCGAACCCTTCTGTTCTTCTTTTGTTGACACTCCCTTTGATGGCTCATCATTGTTCAGGCCGAAAGTGAAAGAAACTCTCACCAGGAGCCAACAAGATGGTAAGACTCTGTCTGCTGTTGGAGTCTGTTTTTCCGCCTCTACCAGACCTTATCCTAAAGGTTAAAAGAGTGGAAAAATGTGGTTCCATAAGTCCAAAGGAGCCTTATCTGACACTCGTGGTGATCCTTCCTCCAGGGGCAGAGGGGGAAATAATGGAAGATGCCATCCATGTGGCAGAGGGGGTCCGCATAACCAGGGTGACAGAGATACATTCTCTGGTAGGCCCTTCCAGCACTCCTGAAAGGAGGCCCGCCTGTCCACCTCTGGAGGCAGTCGGGGGGAGAATATTGCTGTACCCAGAAGCCTGGCTAAATTTGACTCAAGACAGATGGGTACAGTCCATTATATCCATTATATCCAGAGGATCCCCTTCCAATGTCCACCTCAGACATTCCACCAGGTCAAAGGGATCAAGCAACACTAAAAATCCAAACATTGCTAGAAAAAAGAGATATCCAAGATGTCCCCGCAGACCAACTAGGATCTGGAATTTACTTAAGGTTTTTTTTAGTTCCAAAAAAGACAGGGGACTGGAGACCCATATTGGATCTCAGCAGACTAAACAAGTCGGTTAAAAAGTCAAAATTCCGGATGGTAACACTGCAGTCTATACTCCCATTTCTGGGCAAAGACAACTGGATGTGCTTATTAAATCTTCAGGACACGTGCTACCATATAAAGATGGACAGCTGTGCAAGAAGATTTCTACACTTCTGGCTGGGAGCCAGTCATTACCAGTTCAGAGCGCTGCCCTTTGGACTCACCCCAGCCCCCAGGGTGTTTATCAAATGCATGGCAGTAGTCACGGCTCATCCGAGATGTCAGGGATTCCAGGTGTTTCCATACTTAGATGACTGCTCCTAACTGCCACTACCAAGCAGCTACTGATCAAAGCAAGAGACTACACCATCCATCTCTTCTCAAAACTAGGCATTACTATAAATGCAGAAAAATCCACCTTGTTGCCATCACAGCATATTACATTCATTGGTGCAGATTTAAATACAAACGACATGTTAGCAAGGCTACCTCAAGAAAGGATCCAGACGTTACAGTCAAGTGATTATCTTACTCAACAAGAACAAAGTACAGGCAAGATTTGTGCTAAAAGTCCTAGGCTCTATGGCAGCAATGATAACACTACTTCCCATGGCACGACTTCACATGAGAATATTGCAGTGGCTACTCTTTGCCCAATGGTCCATGCAGGAGTTACCCATGTCTCACGAAATCCTCATAACACACTCCTGCAAGAAGGACCTACTTTGGTGGGTTCAGTCCACTCAGGTAACAAAGGGCAGACCGTTTGTACTTCCCCAACCTATCGCTACATTAACCATGGACACGTCCCAGATAGGGTGGGGGGGCCATTATCTGGGACAGATGGTCCAAGGGATTTGGAAAGATCACGAGTGCCATTTGCATATCACTGTGCTAGAGATGAGGGTGGTCTGGTGTTGCAAGCATTTCAGGACTCTCTTCCCATGTGGACAATTGCAATTCAGACACACAATATGTTGGTGGTATGGTACATCAACAAACAGAGGGGAATCAGATCCTACCCCCTATGTTGAGAGGCCCAGAGAGTGTGTCAATGGGCAATATCTTCTCAACGCTTTCTGACAGCAATGCATATAACAGGGAAATCCAACATTATAGCAGACAGGTTAAGCAGAGTGATTCTCATGATCACGAGTGGTCCCTCAATCAGGAAGTTGCAAATCACATTTTTCGCAAATGGGGCCAGCCTGGCTGCGACCCTTTTGCCACTCTCTTCAATACCAAATGCAGCAACTACTTTGCCCTAATCTCCCCTCCAGGAGAGTCACAGAGGGATGCAATGGTTCACGATTGGCCCCTAGGTCTTCTTTATGCCTTTCCCCCATTTCCCTTGATTCCAAAGGTTACCCAGAAAACAAAGTTGTTGATTCACAGGTTAATTCTCATTGTGCCATACTGGCCTCATCAGATTTGGTTCCCTTTTCTTTGGCCCTACCTTCAGGAGGACCCATGGATCCTGGACCCAGTGCCAGATCTTCTGACACATCAGTCAGGAACACTCCATCCTGCCCTCCACACCCTCAAGCTGACAGCTTGGCTGCTCCATGTCCGATCTAAGCCAGGCTTCCCAAATTGTCTCCTGCAGTTTGTCACATTCTAGTCTCCTTGTACAAGCAGACAACTAGGAAACTCTATGCAAGCAAATGGAAGAGGTTATCTTGTTAGGCTAACAAAATAAATATAGATCCCTTTACAGCATCTATACCTGCAATTCTGGAATTTATAACAGAAACCTTTAATCAAGGGGCAGCGGCAGCCACTATTTGAGTTCAATTAGCTGCTATTTCTAATTATCATGTGGGAGAATCAGGATCTAGTCTAATGTCCCATAGACAATGCAAAGCCTTCCTCAAGGGTACTTTTCTGTTAAGACCTCCCTTCAGAGAACTTCCTCCTCTTTGGGACCTCAATCTAGTATTATCATCTTTGATCCTGCCCCCTTTCCAACCAGCATCATCTTCATTTACATTTTTTATCTTGGAAAACACTCTTCCTGACAGCAATTACTTCAGCCAGGAGAGTATCAGAGTTGCAAGCCTTGACTATCTGTCCACCTTATTTGATCTTCCACAAAGATAGAGTTTCCCTCAGAACAAATCCTTCTTTTTTGCTGAAAGTTTGTTCTCAAGCGAATTTAAACCAAAGTATAGAATTACCAGTGTTTTTTCCTAACTATGGCAACAAGGCAGAGTATAAACTCCACCAACTGGATGTGCATAGACAGTTGCATTTTACTTGCATAGGACCAAAGAATTTTGAAAGTCAGACCAATTGTTTGTCTCCTATTCAGAAAATAAAAAAAGTTTGGCAATCTCAAAAGTCACCTTGTCTAAATGGCTTATTGAGACCATCACATATGTCTATGAGTCCCACAATAAAGAACCACCAGGGAAGATCAAAGGGCATTCAACTAGAGCGGTATCTACCTCCATTGCCTTTCAATTCAGACTTCCATTGGATTCAGTTTGTGCTGCTGCTACATGGGTTAACCCTCATACCTTTATTACTCATTACAAAGTAGACATGGCCTCCCGGAACAGGGCATCCTTTGGTTCCACTGTCCTGAAGAGTTTATTCCCTTGAGCCACCCAAGAAGAAGGTGCTGGGGACTCTGTCCCAACCAGCAAGAATGAAGGCGAGATGGGACAACATAACATAAAGAAGTTATGTACTGACCATAATGTTCCATGTTTGCTGTCCAGTATCTTGCCTTCAGTCTTTCATCCCTCCCAGCCATCCCCCTCCTGGAGAATCTAGAGGAAATTTCTCAGAAATTGGCAGATAAGGTCTGATTCCCTTCTTGCCCTTTCTTGTTAATTTTTATGACAATATGTTTCAGATATTATCCTTTTGGATATTGAATATATCATAGGAGCCTTTCTTCCTCAACTGAGATCTGGGGAATAGTCGCTAAGCACCATGGGATAGGACTCAGCCTCGAGCCAGTAGAAGTTCTCGAGCTTTAGTATAGGCTGAGTCGAGCCGAGTTTCGGCTCCGAACTCAGCCAGCAAGACTGAAGGCGAGATACTGGACAACAAACATGGAACGTTATTCCCATTCACTCAGATCACAGAACATATTTGAGATTTTTTTGCCTTACAATTTAATTTTAAGTTCCTTGCTTTGCCCTTTGGTCTTTCTGCAGCTTCAAGGGTATTCATCAAATGTGTAGCTCTGGTCATAGCATTCTGCAGGCTCCAAGGCATATATGTCTACCCATGTCAAGACCTTTGTCTCCCAGCCTTTTCAAGAAGCAAGATCTTTCTGGATCTCGTGTTCACCGTGGACCTTTTTCTTTGCCTTGGTTACACAATAAACTTGAATGAAGTCTATTTTTGAGTAAGAATTTATGCAAAATAGCCTTTTTTGGATGAAATATTACTTCTGCTTGTCAAAGAAGTAGGCCTTCATCTAGTGGCCATTTGTCATTGTTTTCACAGAGCTAATTTGAAGAATTCTTATTTTTGATTGATGATAAATATGAAATTCCAGTTTTTGTCTGAGGTTAAGTGGTGATTGCCTTATCATGAAAGAACTTGCAGCTGCACTCGAGCTGTTTTTAAATTTGATGAACTAAGCATGCATTTATAGTTAGTATAACATGAATCTTTATAACACAAAATGGAAATCTGTATGAAGTACGATGGAAGTTTGCACAGTCCAAAATGGGGAAGGATTTAGCCTTTAATTTTATACAACTATCATTGCCACCCCTTGAACTATCTTGTTCCTCTCTTGGTCTTCGTGAGAAAGTACTTTCTTTGATGGATCAACCAGATATCACTCAATCCAGGAGTGTATTTTCTGGTTCTCTCCCCTTGCCATTAAATTTTCACAGATGCTTCAGATCTGGCATGGGTTGCATCATGGTCAATGAGCATAAAAGTCCAGGACATTTGCTCAGAAAAGGACGGAATAAACCATGTAAATGTCAAAGAAATGAAAGCTGTGATCCTGGCCCTTCAGTTTCTACATCATCTTTGGTCTCCCAGAGCCCTGTATCCTCATAGATAATTCCACTGTAATGTGGCTCATCAACAAAGAGAGAGGGGCAAAATATCATCTCTGCAGCCTTACAATGACAGAATGGGATATAGCCATTTAACACAATCTCTTTCTTCAGGCAGTGTACAGTCCCTCAGAGATGACTACTACTGCTTTAGGAGATCCTAGGCAGACCCTCACAAATGTATGACAGAGAGGTCTTCATGCAGATTGTCCATCATTGTGTAATTCCCTAAATATATCTATTTGCCTACCCTCTGAACTGTTTTGTTCCAGAATTTCAGTTTGAATAATAGGATTCCAATACCATTGAGGCACCTATTCTCTGAGGATGTATTACAGGTATTGTAGGAGGATGGAAAACCTGCTACAGGAAAATTTTGTTTCCAAAGGAAAGAGATTTACTATTTGGTTCCAAAAGAAAAAAGAACATAACATTTATATCAGTATTCCTACTATTCTTTTATATCTGTCTGAGCTACTCAATTCAAGACTGGCATATTCTTCCATTAATGCACATTTGTCAGCCAGTTCTGCTTGCTTAACTTTGGATGCACCTGTCTCAGCATGTTTTGAAGTCAAACAATTTTTGAAATGCAGCCTTCACATTACGCCACCAAGAAAATCTATTCCTCCTCTTACAGACTTGAACTATGTTCTGGAAAAGTTGATTTTGCCTTCTTTTGATCCTGCTTCCAGTTCTTCTCTAAAATTCTGTACTTGGAAGGCAGTCCTTCTTGTCGCCCTTAATTCAGAAAAAAAATATATCTCAGTGATACAGGCCCTCATTTTCTTATTTTTCACAAAGACTGGGTTTCCGTTAGGACTAACCTTTCTTTTATGTATAAAGGTATCAATGAAATATCCATAAACCAGTTTATAAATTTGCCTGCCTCTTTTCCCAATCCTGTGAAAGAATTTTAAATTCATTAGACATTCATAGACATCTCACATTTTATCTTAACAAAACTAAAACTGTTAGAAAATCTCAACTATTTGTTTCTGTTCCTAGGATCATAGGATCATAGGAGGTTACTAGGCTAATGGCCCTGGGGCCCTTACAAGCCTAGCCAAGAGTTTATCCCCAAAAAGAAACCTCAAGTCAGCACCTGTCATCCCTGTCAATGAGAGACACAGGTGGAACCCCGGGACAAATGTGTGTTTTCCCATCCACTCATCAAGGTTGTGCTTGAAGATGGTCAGCGAGGTGCTCTGTTTCACGTGTATGGGAAGTCTATTCCAGAGACAAGGCAGCATCTGGGAGACCAACCTGTCTCTCCAGCAGGTTTTGTTAATGTCACATATTAGGTTCAGGCCTTTTGAGCAGGTAGTGTGTGAGGAGTTAGACATATGGATATGGAGCATCTCTAGTAGGGCAGGGTCTGAGATTGCCTTGTAGGTGAGACACAGATCCCCCTGAGCAATCGGTACAGTATGGAATACAGTGATAGTGATTTGAGCCGGTCTGCATAGGACAGATGTTGGAGGCCCTAGATTCTCTTTGTGAGATATTTTAGTGGCCTTTCCAGTTGGTGCAGATGTTTGGAGAAATACATCCCAAACAGGCCGTTATATTCAATTATTGGTCTAATGAGGGAGGAGTATAGAGAGGTAATAACCTCCTTTTTTCTGAATGCAATCCCTTTACTTATGAGATTAACCAAGTAAAAGGCTTTTCTGACCACTGCTGCTACTTATCCAGGGCCTTGGTGACAGTTTCAAAGAAGTCAACCAGGTTCAACAGGCAAGATCTGCCCTTGATGAATCTGAATTGGGTGGGGTCAAGTTGCTTGGAGATTGCCTATGTCCTTGTTTATGAGATCCATAATAATACAGTCCATGGCTTTACAGCTCAGACTTGTCAAGCTAATGGGGTGATAGTTTCCAGGGTCAATAGTGGTTTTTACATGGCCTGGAATGGATTTCCTAAGAAAAGAGTAACAAAAAGAAATAGTCCAATAAATCCATCTGAATAAAAAATCTGTGTTGTCCTCTCTCAAAACAGATGGATTTATTGGGCTATTACTTTTTGTTATTCTTTTCTTGGGAAATCCATTCCAGGCCATGTAAAAGCCATTCTATCAGAGCTGTAGCATCTTCTGGTGCCTTTTTTAAGGGTTTGGCCTTAAAATCCATTTTAGAAGCAGCCACCTGGACTTTCATTCACAATTGTACTAAGCACTATTGCATTGATGCCTTCTCTAGAACCAGTACTGTTTTTGCGAGACTTATCTATCAAGGAATTATAGATTACAGTTCCCTTGCTCAGTCCTCCTCACACACTCACTCTAAGAAGCTTCTGAAATCTTCCTATGTGCAATTAATACTACAGAAGTGATTAAGGAAAGACATTGTACAGTTGTCTAAGAAGTTAACAAACAGTAGATGTCTGAATAGATCATTGTTGCAATATTGGCCCTCACCTTCCTTTTCCTTCTTTTTATTTATTTTTACTTTCTTTTAAGTCCGAGGTGGATTTGTTTTGCATTTTCCCATCTCTTAGTTGCCATATTTTGCTTTTCTTTGTCTTTTTTGCCTCATTTTTTTTCTGGTCTGTGACAAGAAAGCTCTGAGGATTTTGATGCCTTTGTGTCCCTTGTGTACCTCTTTGCATTCTTGTCTTTAGCTCATTCATCAGATATACAACATGAGAGGAAGGAGCCCAAACTTTGGAATGCTGGCTGGAGATACAGTACTGCAACAGTGATCTACTCAGAGATCTACTAATATAGTATGCTGTTACACAGCTGTGCTTTCTGTAGTATTTGAAGGAAAACTACACCTTGAAACTCCAAAAAATATGTTTTTAATTGTATCTTAGTTGCATCACAAAGCAAAATTACACTGCACTATGACAGAATGTTGTATTTTAAAATGCTGTATTTAAAAAGATGCTTTGTATAAAACTGTTATGGCAGCTAACCATATTAAGATAACCAAAATAACAAACTAGATTCCAAAGTCCAGAAGCACAATAGCAAAAATGGCACCACAGCAATAGTTTAAAATTCTTTACTGAAAATATATCCAAAAGGTAAGCGCTTTCGGCTGCATAACATCAGCCTTCATCAGACAAACTTAAAATCACCATAGTGGTTTTTAAATACCATTCATTTGAATCATACTGATCATTATTAATTATTCAATTAAATCCTTTGCTTAAATAGCATTTAAAAAGCATTTAAAAAGACAAAGTGCAAAATTCCAAGTTTTACTCAAAAATAACATATGTACTTGAATGTATATGTATAAACACTTGCATTGGACTAAATCAATATTAATATACATAGCTTACATTTAGTTGCAGAATATAATTATTATTATTACTTCCATATACATTATATAAATAACACAAATAGTTATGTGCTTAAAATTACTGCAGATATATACTGTTAAAATAAATATATACCATTAAATTACCTATTTATACTCCTTAATTTTAAAATACTAGAAAAAGAAATAGAGTCATTCAATCCTGGAGCTTGTGTGGCATTAAGAAAAACTTGCCACCAGTATTCCTTGGATTCCAAAATTATCTTCCAAGGACCTTTTCTAGGTGATTGAAGCAATTGTTCAAGCACTACAAATTTAAATTTATGATTTGGATATTGAGCAATATGTCTATATAAAGCATTATTATCCGATTGCCTATTGATATCATAAACGTGTTCATATATTCGCTGTCTTAATTTTCACTCGGTTTTCCCAATATAATAAGCTGAACATTCCATACATAAGGCTGCATAAACTATACCTGAGGTATTGCAATTATATCTACATTTTATTGATATAAAACTGCCATTTATGTGGACCTGCTCACATTCCAATATATATGAACTGTACTTACACATATTGCATTTTTTCATAGATGCCTTATCAACAATATTTCTGCCTGAACTGATGTTGCACAGATCTTTTAATTTTTATCTCTCTTATATGTAATAGATGGTTGTGCCCCTAGTAGTTTTAACAACTGAACATCTCCCTTAATAAAGGTCCAATTTTTGTTTATAAGATTCTTAACATATTCTGAATCCTGTGTATAAGTCATGATGAATGCCACATTACCTTTATTTTTGAGGCATATACTATTATCAAACTCAGCTATGGTTTTGTTAACATTAACATTAATATCCACAGCCATTGATGTATGTTGCTCAATAGTACCTTCTTCTTGTACTTGCATGGTCATAACATCAACATTTTCTAACAAGGGCTTATAAAATCCACTTTTTCTTTTCGCCACTACCTCATTCATTAACCCATCAACAAACTGTTTTGGATATTGTCTATTTAAAAACATATTGCCTATGAAATAGCATTCCTCTAAAAATTCATCAAATACAGAAACCATGCGGGCCGCTCGCACCAATTGCCCTTTTAAAACTGCTTTTTTAATATGTTGCGGATGATGACTTTTAAAATGCAAAAACTTATTAGAATAAGTTTTTTTACGATAAATAGTAGCTTTTAATTTGTTACATCTAAAATCTTTCTGTAAAAAACATCTAAATATGCAATACTATTGCTGCTTACTTCATGTGTGAATACCAAAAATTCTGTAGTGGCATTTATATATGACACAAAATTCTCAATTAATTCCAAAGGGCCTTGCCAAATGAAAAATAAATCATCAAGAAAACGACTATACAATTTTATATGTTGCATGTATTCAGATGAAAATAAAAATATGTGTTCCCATACTGCCATAATTACATTGGCATATAAAGTACCTATAGGGGAACCCATCGCAACCCCTTTGATTTCTTTGAAATAATGCCCATCATGGTATATGTAATTATGTGTCAGAACTAATTCTAATAAATCAGCTAATGCATTGAGTTCATCTTGTGGAATGGGTATGATGTCAAAAAAGAACTCATTAAACCAAGCAATACCCAATTCCTGTGGAATGCAAGTGAACAAATCCTTCACATCCACTGTGACAAATATAATGTCATCGAGCTTGTGAATGCCTAAGTTGTTAACTTTTGTGAGAAAATCCCAAGAATCACGTGAAATGTACTCTAAATTTTTCATTTTGTCCTTGAGCTTCCAATCAATGTATTTTGCTATATAATAAGTTTTGGAACCACCAGCATCCACTATAGGGCGCATCGGTGGATTTTGCAAATCTTTATGCAATTTAGGTGTTCCAAACATTACCGGAATCTTGGGATCTGTGACTTGCATATATGCCAATGCTTCACTAGTAATTTGCCCCTGCCAAAACATATCATCAAGAATGTAATCTATTCTAGAATAAGAAATGTTAATTTCATTTATAGAGGCTTCTACATAAGCGTCATCATATAAAACATTCAACAACTGCTGATTATAATCAAAAGCATTTATGATGACCAAACTGCCTCCCATGTCGGGCTGCATGATACGAATGTCATTATTAACTTTTAATTCATTTAACACATTTTGTTCAGAGACAGAGAAATTACTGTTATTATTGTTATAGCGTTGGTATGCTTGCTTTCCATGTTTTAAATGAAGCCTAAAATCAAGTTCACATAACTCCTCAAACAGTTTTATTTTTGGATGTAGTGGTGGATTTATTAAACTGGGAAGTCTTAAAGGATTGTACTCATTACTTGGTGTTTGCTGATGAATAACCACCAAATTCATTTTCCTGGTGAAAAGTTTCAGTTCAGTTATTAAATTTGTAATGTGTGCTCTTTTCATTGTCACATAAGTGAAGCCTTTACTGAATATATTGGCGTGCTCAGTGTTCAAATTTAGTTGGCTATAATTATAAATATGATAATCACCAGTAGCATTAGAAATAAGTTGATAGTTACTCTCACCTTTTAGTAAATCAAACATATTATAAACTAATTGCGATTGTAATTGCTTTGTGAGCCTGCTCTCTGCCTTCTCCATGTTCTCACACTGTTGTTTCTGGATTTGTAGCCTTCCTTGTTCCAGAGATGCTCCGAACACCGAAGGGTTCCATTCTCTAAAGGGAACTGTTGATCATTTCCACTGGCATTATTATCTTCCATTTGCACGCCATTATCCTCTGCGCAAACAATATTCTGCTCCACTTCCTGCCTGCGCGTTTGACCTCACGATGGTTTAGGATATGCTCGCCCTTTGGAATAGTCCACTCTATCCCTCTCCAGTTTGCGAGCTTTCCTTTCCACAACTATGTTACTATAAGTGTCTATCTGAGAGAATACTTCAAGATATTGATTTTGACAAACTATGTATTCACTTTGTTGTTTGATTTTAACATCAAGCTCCTGTATTTTAGTGTTAAGCACATCCATTTGTATGCCATTATGTTTTATCAATAACTGTAAAAGTTCGCACCCCTGTCAATCGAGTAATTGTAATAGATCTTTATGAAGCGAGCTATTTTCTTGTAATGCAGTCGGATATTTCCAATATCTGAGACCTTTTGGTACCTGCTGTTTTTTTACACATTCATTGAAATAAACATTTTCATGCAATAGTTGGCGATATTGCCAGGCTAAATCATGAAATTCATCCACCATGCTTGAAAAAGTAGGAATGGCAGGACATTTTCCTCGACCCTCAGGTTGTACTTGATTTAGCCATTGGTTCAAAGGAATAATGTTATTGTCAATAATATTGTTTTGTGTCTCATAATGTTCAAGCACCTGTATTTGCGCAGGAGGAATACTATCCATGCTGTCAACACTATCCAACCGATTATTGCCAAAATCCGGTAATCTTGTGCTAGCATTATTACCGGATAATTGCTGTATTAATTGTGTTAAAGTAGTAACTGATTGCTGCAAAGTTTCAAATTCAGCCCGAGTTACTGTAGTTGCCGCATCTTGCATGCTTCCTGAGGCCATGCCTAATGAGAAACAAACCAAACTAACCAAAATAACAAACTAGATTCCAAACAAAGTCCAGAAGCACAATAGCAAAAATGGCACCACAGCGATAGTTTAAAATTCTTTACTGAAAATATATCCAAAAGGTAAGCGCTTTCAGCTGCATAACATCAGCCTTCATCAGACAAACTTAAAATCACCATAGTGGTTTTTAAATACCATTCATTTAAATCATACTGATCATTATTAATTATTCAATTAAATCCTTTGTTTAAATAGCATTTAATGCCACACAAGCTCCAGGATTGAATGACTCTATTTCTATATCTAGTATTTTAAAATTAAGGAGTATAAACAGGTAATTTAATAGTATATATTTATTTAACAGTATATATCTGCAGTAATTTTAAGCACATAACTATTTATGTTATTTATATAATGTATATGGAAGTAATAATAATAATTATATTCTGCAACTAAATGTAAGCTATGTATATTAATATTGATTTAGTCCAATGCAAGTGTTTATACATATACATTCAAGTACATATGTTATTTTTGAGAAAAACTTGGAATTTTGCACTTTGTCTTTTTAAATGCTATTTAAGCAAAGGATTTAATTGAATAATTAATAATGATCAGTATGATTCAAATGAATGGTATTTAAAAACCACTATGGTGATTTTAAGTTTGTCTGATGAAGGCTGATGTTATGCAGCCGAAAGCGCTTACCTTTTGGATATATTTTCAGTAAAGAATTGTAAACTATCGCTGTGGTGCCATTTTTGCTATTGTGCTTCTGGACTTTGTTTGGAAGCTAACAATATTAACATGACACATCACAGTCAACTACTATTTAACTACTGTTCATTAACATTTAAACAAAAACAAATGCACCTTGAAACTACAAAAATATGTATTTTTCATTGTGTCTTTGTATTTTGTACTATATCAATGCATTAAAATCACTGCATGTGCTTCTTATATTTTAAAAGTTAAGTTATAGAGAAGCCAGAGGTCACTGTAGGCAATTAGAAATTAAAGGGTTTATAATAAGATGCCCACCATTTCTCTTCTGCAACCTTCAGTTTAGGTAACGCATCTCCCTGCCTTATTATATTTGTTGTTTAAATACACTGTGGAGTTGAGGCAATGTGTCACTGTCAGCACCACTTAAAAGGAACATTACTCAGACTGAAGTTTGGAAGAATGAAATATATTTTTATAATCTTTCCTTTGCTATCTGCTTGCTTACATGACATTAAAAACTGTTGTACTAGAGTGCATTTCGTTCAGAGGCTGTTTATTTTCGTCATGGGGTTTGATTCAGACTGTATACATTATGATAAGTGAATATAGTTGTCTTCTACTTTGGCAGATAGTACATACTACAGAAAAGGTGATATGGTGTGCAAAAACAAACTATGCCAAGCAACCAGCACATTAAGAAGCAGTATGCATGTTCAGTACATGTATTTTCTACTGATAATGTTGATTGAGGAGAGCACACAATGTTACAGTTAGTTGATGTGAGAAAAGATATAATTGAAAAAAAGGAACAACTGTATAAGCAAGGTGTGGACTATTCTATTTATTGTGTCAGAGTCCATTACAGAGGTAGCTGTTTGTAGAGATTCGTCCTTTTTTGACAAAGTATTGAGAATATATCTTTTGTTAGTAACATTATATTCAATGGTCAGAGTTAGTTCTTTGATATTTCTCTGGGGCCTCCTTTCAGACCTCTTGTGTTTTTTCATATTTTTCTGCAGCCTGTCCTGATCTACTTTTCTTCTAAGATCTTGTGCCTTTGCAAACATAACATTAAACTATTACTTTGATAGAGGATCTCAGTAGCTTAGTCTACATAAACTATGCAGATCAAATAAAATGAAATTTTAAACTATTTAATACCCCACCATGAAACAGACTAATGAGCATCCCTTGAGCTGTCTACAGTCTTCGTAAGGGAAAGCTGAAATAACTATTTGCTTTCAGTAATCTCGTCATATTTAGTTTGCTTCAAATTTCAATTTAAAAGAAGAAAGATACTA
Organism: Protopterus annectens; assembly: GCF_019279795.1. Taxonomy (NCBI): domain Eukaryota; kingdom Metazoa; phylum Chordata; order Ceratodontiformes; family Protopteridae; genus Protopterus; species Protopterus annectens. The sequence goes on from NC_056751.1 coordinate 66,839,179, forward strand.
AAACTAAAAGAAAGCCACTCAGCAGCTATGTGGCTCCAGAAGATTTCTTTACTTCCTAGTAGGCAATTGGCAAAGAGGTCATTTTTACAAAGATTGAGTATAGTTTAATGGTACTTTCTCAACTTCAATAACCAAAGCAGATGTACTGCAAACTGTATAAAATGCCAATGTGCACTTCATTCTTCTGTCTCTCAGATCAGAATATTATTTCTTTTTAGTAGACTTACTGTCTTTCCTTAAATCAAAATACAATTTTGTTCTATGTATAGTCAGTGGATGCATCTTCATACAGAACGTCTGCCTACTTCAACACTGACTAGATTGCACTAAAGAGACTTTGGAATCACTACCCATGAATAAAGGCCAAAAAGACTGAGTTAAAAATTCTAAAACCAAAAAAGCATATTGTTTTCATGTAACAAGTACGCATACAAATATAAAAATAAATTAACAAGCAGACTCATACTACACTATTTTGCTATATTGCTGCACCAGCTATTTCAGTACAACTAAAAAAAAATCCTGAATGACTTAAGGGAAGTGCAAGCTGTTCTGAGGTCTACAGATCAATATCAGTCAGCCTAGCAGACAATCATCATACAGGTAAATATAGAGTTGTAGATAATATATGGCACTGCTAGCGTAAATACAAATAAATAAATAAAAGTATACCATAAGTAGAACATTGGTAATTAGTTACATAATGGACTGCAGAAAAAAAAGGGAAAAAGCAAGTAAGTCAGTCTTTTAGCCGGTCATTTAGAAAAATTTCACTTTCTAACGACCTAATTCTGTCTCAAAGCTAAACTAGATTTTTTTTGTTGTCATTGTTAGTTAGAGGAGGAGCAGAACTTGAACAGGACTAAGAGGAACTAGGGGAAAAATTCTTGCTGACATGTGGGCAAAGTGCAGGATATGGGATTCTAGATTGGCAACATGCTGACTGAATGCTTATAAGAATGCCAGAATGGTGGACAGATTTTCCATTTAAATGAGTACTCTACAGCCAAATTGACGTACTTGAAAGCACTGAATGCTTCAGTCTTGTTTAGATTTAATCTTGGCAGTCTTACGTAACTACTGAATTCATCTAGAAAGCACAGAAATAAAGTATTGAAAACAAACAGTGGTGTAACTTGAATTTCAGGATGAATAGCGTTAATAAATTTAGCACTTTTGCCCATATAAGCCAAGAGACTTCTTCAGAACAAAAGAAAATGTGGATCACAGCTTTTGTAGAAAACACAGGATATAATTTATTACATGATTCAAATCTACAAACCACTTAAGTGAAAATTAAATAAATGCTACATCAGTGTCATTAGTGTTGATTTATACATCTGACTATATATAAAAAATGTTTAGCATACTCAGACTAATACAAATATGTATTTTTGTCATCTATTTTTTCTGAAGTCAAGGCAAATATCAAGGGCCTCTGGCTGACAAAATTTGCAGATGATTGCAAACTAGGTGTGGTCATTGAATCCCCTTAAGACACAGATACCCTTCAAGAGGGCCTGACACAGGCAAACAACTGATTTCAGAACCATGAACTAAAATTCACTATAAAAAATGCAGAATAGTATTCTTTGGAAAGACAACCACCACTGGAAATTTCTTTCTTCCCTGGTCTTTCTAGCTGAACTTCTTTTAACCTTCGGTACTTCCTGGAACTTTTCCTTTTGATATTGGCTGAGTATAGTATGCATTTCTAGCACTTCAGCATTTATAGCAAATACTTATTTTGTTGCTAGGACATTTTACCACAGCACAGTATTCCTTCAAATTTATGCTACTTTAAAATATGGTCAGATTTTAAATAAAAAAAAGAAAGTACTCACAATGGTCGAAAATGCTGAGTCTGTAGTCTCCAGACCTTAAATAAGTTCTTACAGTTCCATGGATGCAATTGTAAGAATAATAGGTAGTGTTTTTCAAAGGCATGCTTAGTTAAGACTACAGAATTTGCCTAATGATATCAAGCCCCAAAACTTTGAATGTTCTTGTCACAGATATTTTTTTATCTGGAAGTTCAATTGTTGAACTTGTAAAACCTTTGCTTGAAAAGAGAGAGAAATGATTCGTCTTCTAGGCACATTCTTCAAAGAAAGCCAACATCTATCAATAACCATTTGCTTCTAAATATGCCACACACAAAAGAGGTGTAAACTAGTACTTATACATAATTTCTATGAAGAATGGTATAGCTGAAGGCTACTAAAAGACACATATGCTGTATATGCATAATTTTATACTGGCCTAGGTTTAATGCCCTTTTTTTGTCCTTTTTGTTTCTGGCCTCATGCCTAATGATCATCTAACTACCACCATGACTTTCCATTCTTTCCCCTCCATAGTGACAGTGGCCAGTTATGTTACAGCTATCACCCAGGCAGCCATGAGGTTATATTTTTCCATTTTCTAACCTAACCACACTCTGGTGGTTGATTGGAAGTCATGTTACATCTTTCTCTGTGGGTGCATCCATTTCTTTCCATGCATGAAGGAGGCTACCAGGTTGATGGAACTTGGCAGAGCCAAGCACCTCCTTCACTCCTATTGCTAGATAACATACACCTCTTTCTTAAGTAGGGGTTCAACATTGTAATTGTCCAGACCATCTTCACTCCAGGATGGATGAATTAGTATCTCCAGTCCAGTCCTACTATGTTTCACCTAGTTTTTCCAGTGCCTAAGTGATTAATCAGTCCTGGGTCAGTTGTGTTATAGTCAAGATGTTATCCCACTGTGCCATGAATAATCAATCTTGGGCCATTTGGATTATAATCAAGACTTTATTCTACTGTGCCATGAAGCTTGGACTGTTTAACTCCTTAACTGCAGTTTATGAGTTAATTTGACATTACACAAATGTACTGTTACTGCAGCTGCTAAGTTAGTTCATTTTTAGTTTATCTTTGTAGTTGAAAATAGGTATGAACCTGATTTTGAATAGAAACAAATTCTCCCATGCTCACTAAGATTGTGGAGTAACTATTTTGTGAGCTCATTTATTGTGTTAGTGAAATATTTACCCCATATTTTTCCATTAAAATAAATGTGAAATAAAACCATGAAGTGAAAGGTCATGGTATTCATTAGCACATTTCATGTTTACTTGTCTAATAGAGTAAAAGGACATGAGGTGCAAATTCATATCCTGTTACTGTGTATCATAAGAACCAGAGAGCAATTGTTCTTAACAACCAAACTGCTGAATAAATAAACTTAACAAACACACACCCAAAAGCAAGCGTAATCCAAAGGAGGTGACTCAATGAGCAGCGAGTGTTAAAATTCCAATTTAATGTAAGCGCTTTCGAAGGGGTCAGTGCCCCAACTTCTTCAGACAAAAAACAGCTCTAACATCCTCGCCTTATATACTAATCTAAACATCAGTTATTCTATTAACAAAACCAATTACTTTATAAAAAATTCTTACTTCAATTTAAAAGCATTAAAATATAGCATTCATTAATACTAAAAAAAGCTTGAACTAATCTTAAGCTATCCACAACGCACATTCAGGAAACATTTAATACAACAATGTTAAAATTAAAAATTGAAAAATATTTTTTAAACTTATATTTTTACTATTTTTACTATATGTAATTATTATTAATAATAATAATAATAATAATAATAATCATAATAATAATAATAATAATAACAGCCTTGACATCACTTATTAGTGCAAACCTTAATTACAAAACCATTATAAAGCCCTCAAAAACCAGCATCATCAATTTTTAAGCCTGCCTATATCTTAATATTAATATTAAAAGTCGCATATAATATCACTGACACTTGGATAACACACACTTCCAAACGCTTATCATCTCACCCATGCTTCAATATTATGACTTACTGTTATGAGTCATAATTTTGAAGCATGGGTGAGATGATAAGCGGTTGGAAGTGTGTGTTATCCAAGTGTCAATTATATTATATGCGACTTTTAATATTAATATATAGGCAAGCTTAAAAATTGATGATGCTGCTTTTTTGAGGGCTTTATAATGGTTTTGTAATTAAGGTTTGCACTAATAAGTGATGCCAAGGCTGTTGTTATTATTATTATTATTATTATTATTATTATTAATAATAACAAATAGTAAAAATAGTAAAAATATAAGTTTAAAAAATATTTTTCAATTTTTAATTTTAACATTGTTGTATTAAATGTTTCCTGAATGTGCGTTGTGGATAGCTTAAGATTAGTTCAAGCTTTTTTAGTATTAATGAATGCTATATTTTAATGCTTTTAAATTGAAGTAAGAATTTTTTGTAAAGTAATTGGTTTTGTTAATTGAGTAAATGATGTTTAGATTAGTATATAAGGCGAGGATGTTAGAGCTGTTTTTTGTCTGAAGAAGTTGGGGCATTGACCCCTTCGAAAGCGCTTACATTAAATTGGAATTTTAACACTCGCTGCTCGTTGAGTCACCTCCTTTGGATTACGCTTGTAATTGTTCTTAACAACCAAACGGAGTGCTTTCTTGGCAGTATTTGTTTGACTAGAGACTGACATAAAGAACACACTCCCTGATCTTCAGGGGTGAATTTCTTTTGCAGGTACATGTTTTTTTTGTTTTTGTTTTTTTTTTCATTTTGTTCATTTATTTACTGGTAGAAAACAAGATAGATCTGTGGTTAGTAGCAGTAGTAATAATAGTAGTAGTAGTACATACAAAAAATTTCCCTGCAACCCCCATATTCTCTTACTTATATATATACTAACTGTGTTTGTTGTACAAAATCAGAGAAAAAAGAATACTGCAAACTATCTGAAGCACTAGATCACAGAAAGATTATGAGTAAGTAATATTTCCCTCATCATCAGTTATGTCAGCTTAATATTAATAATAGGAGTGTTCCAAAGAAACAGGGTTTTACTAAACTTTATACATTTAGTTGATCACATTTTTGTATATGTTATATATAAGAAGTATTAATTAAGTGCATTAAAGTCTAACAAAGGATCTGTTTTTTTTTGTTTTGTTTTGTTTTTTTTCGATACAGGCCTATTAGAAATGTTTCAGAATAACAATGCATTGCTTGATCAGATTCAAAAATGTCTTGAAGCCTACTTGGAGTCTAAGCGAGTAATCTTCCCAAGGTTTGTAATGTTTTACTGAATGAAGCTTGACTGTTCGTTATATCAGAAGTTATATCCAGCTGTGAAGGATAAACAAGAAATATGACTGAGGAGCAAAATATTCCTTTCATTCTGTATTGCTGGTGGAATTAGACTGTGGTAAGCTGTTGGTGTGCAAATTGTAATTACTCACAAAAGAAGGACTCAAGAATACTATAACGTTTCCGAACATTTGATTCAATGAGATCCATAGTACACATTGGTTCTCAAATCTCTTTTTTTTCAGAGAAAGGTGGAAAATTGTTCTTGTTAATTAATTGGCCAAACAGAAAAATTGATTCAGTGTGTTCTTAATAAGCGGAGAGGTAGATTCAATGACATAGTTCTCGTGCATGTCACATCCTGTGTGTATTGAAAAATGGCAGCATATTAGCTCTCCTCCATGTTTGTGGGATGTATTTTGATTCCTAGTATGCCTATCATGTTTATCTTGGTAGTGTATTATGCTGTTCTAACTGAAGTAGGTCTGAATGTTTAGGAAGGTTATAACAGGATATGAAAACAGTTTTAATAGCCAGTTCAGATGCTTAACATCTTCAAGGCCACCATTTTTGTCAGTAATACAAGCAGCAGAGTATTGTTATTTCTAGACAGTAGCAAAAAGTGTTGCAAGAGGCATGTCCTAGTCACTGAATAAGTTACACTTCAGCAAGATTGTTGAAAGGCATGGAATGGGAATAGCAGAGGTGAAAGTGAAAATATCAGTTGAATGTATGGCAGCAGAGTGTCACGGTAGTATTTGTGATAGAGTTAAGGAAAGTAGAATTCTAATACAATATGGCATAAAACAAGTGGGATTTGTGGGCAAAAAGAACAATAAAGAGAATGGCATCTGCTAATGCCAGTAACCAAAGGAACACTAAAACCACCAGGTGAACATTTTGGAAGATGGATCAAATCAGGTGCAAAGTGAGATTTAGGTAATGCTCAAGCACGTCCTAAATTAGATCTCACTGTTCCAGGAATGCATTTAGTATGCAGCAGACAGCAGAGTTAGGAGAGAGAAGAGTGGCTTGTGTTTTTGAATCACAGATACAAGAGAAGGCACATAGGGATGCAGTATCATTTTCTTGAAATACAAATCCAGCTCGGAGAAAAAAAGATGAATCTATATTATATCTGACATATCTCAGTGAAATTGGATGAGACTGAAAGACTAACAAAAGTCAGTGATATAAAATATTGGTTCCCATTTATTGCATTTTAGATTAACCCACATGGAATCAGAAGTAAAACACATTGTTTGGCTAGCTAGGTAAGCTCGCTGGACACACATGTCCCTTGTGAAGGACAACCATAGAACATTATCTAAGTGACTTGCTGAGAGATGCACAGCTTGCAAGCGCAAATGAGGGAATCAGCTTTTTGAAGATGGTTCAATAGATGTAACGTACTATAAGAAAGAGTATTTAAGCTAAGCTAGCTCAGTGAAACAGAAAGAGATTGAGAGAGTCTATATGATCTGAATTCATTTAGCATCCTAAGTGCCAAAGGAGCCAGTCAAGGAGGGGTAGAAAAGAACAGCCAATGCCAGTTCACCTGTCAGATGGAGAGAGGCTTGGTCTGCATCCTACTACAGGAATGACCCTTGCGGATTAGAATGAATGCATATACTCTACTCCGTAGGAGACAGAAGACATGGTTTGTGGGTTTGAGGTTGCCAGGGGGGCATCAGTCTCTAGGTTGGTATATTTTTAAACAATAATGGATACACCCACATTGGGATGGACATAGCAGGTATTGCACCATGTTTGCTAGCAAAGAATGGGAGAGGTTAGGAGAAAAAGATAAAAATCTGCAAATTTCTGCCATAGGCCTTAGTTGCACACAAAACTGTTGGTTACAAAATAGTAGCCATTATTTATTTGAGCTTTTGCTACAGTCAATTAATAATATTGGTCAAAATAAATGAAATGTGGTAATCTAAACAAAATTTTCCGTGGAATGTGTTCTTTTCAAGTAGTTCATACATCATAACACTATGGCATGAGCTGGTACAAAGCTTTGGTTCTTGCTTACAGCAGTAGCAACTGGAGTTCAGTGATGATATCAAGATGCTGCAGATTTGGCTGGGGGGAGGGTGGAAATAGAATGAAGGGCCTAGGGTAATTGCTTTTTTGAGGTCAAATTACACAGATATGGACCCACAAATGCAGAAAAAGGATTCTACTTAGGTAATGGTTTCAAATCTTGTAATCATGAAAGGAAAATATTATCTCTTTCTTTGGACATGAATTCTGTATCTGTAGCATTCTGGGCTGGTATCACTGAATCTGGGCTAACAAGTGACTCTAGGCAGTTGAGTGTTAAGCTTCCCCTTAAAAGTGTTTTTTCTTTTCACTTAGGAAACCCTTTGCATGGTGATAAGGTCAAATTACAGACACACACATGCACAGATGCAGAGAAGGCCAATGTGATGCAGAGAAATAAAGCCATGACTGCAACTCAGAAGACCTGTGTTTGACTAGCAGCACAGGCGCTGGAGTAACCAGGCAGGGGAGAATCAGAGCAAGCACACACCAGCTAACCCATTCTGAAGGAAGGGAATCAGCATGGTTTGCTGACTTAGAAAAGACCTGCAAGAATGCAGATTTGTCATTGCAGCTTAAACAGACTAGCGTGCCTGCTCTGCAAGCAGTGTGCTGCTTAGTTAGAAGTCTGTGTGTATAAAGACAGCTATAGCAAAGATTGCATGGCTGCTGGTGGAGTGGCAGTAGGACAGTCTGCAAGATCTTCAGAATGGCTCCCTCCCTAACAGCAGCCTATTACCTCCATGAGGGAGCAAATGGTCTGGAGCACCATCTTCCTGATGAAAGAACAAATGATGCAAGAAGGTGAGCTATTGAGCTGATATAGCAGAAGATAATAAAGAATATCACTGATGCCCAATCCTGCTCATCTGCTCTTCCACACACTCTCATTGTGCTAACATATTTTCTGAATAAACTGGATATTTTATATCAAACTTGTCAGCTGCAGCATCTTGTTTGTGGATAATCCAAACTATGATTTGCTACAGATTTGTGCCATGTGCGAGACAGAAGGAGCAGAGTTTAAAGCTATGATCAACTGTTGTCGACCTCAGATGAATCTGGTACTCTATCAGACTACTAGTACTTAAAAAGGCAGTTGGGTCTCATATATTCTTGTATAAGTGATGTATTCCAGAGCATTTTACTAAAGTTTGTAAATTGTATTATCTTATTGATTTGTCAATTATATTATCATACTGGTTGTAATGTATGTTCACATTATTTTATTTAATTTCATTTATTTAATATTTCTTTATCAGGAAAGTCCAACTAGGCAATAGTCCTTTTTAGCAGAGGCCCAGGAAGAAAAGCTTTACAATTAAGTTAATTTTATAGTCAGATAAAGAATTTTATGTACATAGGAAAACAATAATTGCAACAGTTATATATCAAGTATATTCACAGGGCATGAGTACAGTCATCTGATTTCTGCAAGTTACACATGGTGTTGGTGGGTAGAATAGACCCCATATGTTGGAAGAGATGATGCTGCAATGAAGCTAGAACAAGAAAAAGCATGCATATTTATTCCTTTGCCTTATGCAGGATGTAGGAAAGGAAATAATTTATAAGAAGTAGGGAGGTAACATTTAATAAATCTTGAAAGACAATTATTATATGAGAAGGCAGGAGTGGAATGTACAGATGGATAGGGGAAGGTGTTTGTTAGTAAAGGAAGTCTGAAGGATGAGAAATGTAGTAATGAGGTGTGGGGAGAGGATATTAAGATGATCTTGTGGGAAATGAGACAGTGTTTAAGTATTGGATCCTTTATTAGGGTTACCACCTGTCCCACTTTGTGAGGGACAGTCCCTCTTTGGGCAGTTGTGTCCTGCAAAATATTGTGAGAAAATGGCAAATGTCCTGACATTTTAGGACAAAATTATTTTCTATATTGTATGTAATAGTTGCATAAAACAGTCTGAAACACCTAAATGTTATACGAAACAGAATAAGGAACAGAAATTCTACAAGAATAAACTTTTATTCAGCAAACAACTGAAGTTCTGTCCTTTGTACTGGCCGTGGGTATGTTTTGCCCTGCAAAATCTGATGTTTGTAGCACAAATGTCCCACTTTGGCCATTTGGAAAGGTGGCAACCCTATCCTTTATGCATTTGTAAGTCTAGCCTAACCTGAGAATCCACAGGGGTATATTCAATGTGCAGATGTGTACGTTATATTGTATGCTCATTGTGCTAAGTGATGATTCACTTGCATGATTTCTAGGATTATGGCTGACAGTAGTCAGGTGGGTGGGGGATGGTATCTCGTAGCAACAGATTAGCTTGCATTACATTTCTTTTACAGTTATCTAGCTGTCAGAGCTCGAGTATGGTCAGATGATTGGTTGGTAAATCATATCGTTACAGTAGAGGAACAACTAAGTAAGAAATCCAAAAAAACAAACGACAGGTCCATGAACAGCAGTTTATTAAAATTCCTAGAGCCTCATTGTAAAACAGCCTTCCAAAGCAGTTACACATGCAAGCAAGCTAACATTGAAATAAACCACACCTACTTAATTACAGCATCTCATGGCAAACCAATTAAAATCAAACATCATAAATAAGGTATCAGTTAAAATATGTTATTAAAAAGTGTATCAGAGAGCCACAACTGTTTTTAGGAATATTTTAACTAATGCATTATTCAAGATTTTTTTATTTTAATTGGTTTACTGTGAGATAATGTAATTGAGTAGGTGTGGCTTATTTAATTAACCATTATTTGGTTTTGTATGTACAACTTCATTTGAAGGCTTTTTTAAGCTGAGGCATTTGGAGTTTTAATAAATTACTGTTGATGGACTTGTTACCATTTTTTGGCCATAACTTTATAGTGTTTTCAGCGACATTGCTATTACTGATCACATGAATCTCTATTAGCCGCATGGCCATCATGGAATTTCCCAAGGTTTGAACTAACTTGATATATATATTTCTTATTGACCCCAGTAATATGTGCTTAAATTCATAGTCTACCTGTTAAATGCTAAAGTCTGAACACTTAGATGCTAGAGAAAAAAGTACAACACCACAATAAGAGTACAAGATAACATTAATAAATAAACCACAAACTCAGTCAATAAAAGATGTTCAATGTGGTTGCCATAGAAGGCCATATCAAAAAGCTACAATATGATGACACTTTTGAATCTGATCAGTATAGAATACTCCCTTAACCACAGAGCTAGTAGAGTTCAAAGGTATTCTAGCTTGTTAAGAAAAAGAACAATCACCTGAAATCTTAAGAATCAAGGAGCATCAATCCTCACCACTGGCAACAGTGAGGAACGTACACACTAGGAGGATGACAAGTACACACACAGCAAAGTGCAATTTCCCTTAAGAGCACACAGAGATCACAGTCAGTCTGGGGCTGGTTTCTCCCTCTTTCTCCAGATCCCCAATAAGACTTCCCACTAGCACAGCTATAGGGTTGAGATCTCAGCTGACTGGCCAAACCAATATCTCAAGTACCCTCTCTGTCCAACCAGTGCTTCATGTCTCTGCCCAAGTAGCTGACACACACACACACACACACACACACACACACACACACACACACACACACACACACACACACACACACACACACACACACACACACATACACACACTCTTTGAGATTTGATTTATATACAAACACATGCACACACTCATGGGAAAGGATGGCACAGGTGTACTAGCTATGCCCCCTTCTTCCTATACTATAAGGTAGTTTCCACTGACACCAGCCTCTACTTATCAGCTACTTTAAGGCCCTTAACAAAAGGTGTCCAATCCTACTGTGTAATGTTACTATTAATCCAAATGGCAGTCTGACCAAGAACAAGGCTGTTTTGGAGTGGCTTGTACAGAGTCACCAAATAGATATGCAAGAACTCTAAGAGCTTAAATATCTCTAAACATTCCAGCCACAATTGAAAGGTTTAAATATATTTAGTAATAAATAATGAAAGAATAAGACAATATAAATAAGTGATCAGTTACATCAGAGTTCAAAATCACAGGAAATATTTAAAACAACATTGCAGGACAGTCTCAAATAAATAAAGAAAACATCTAAGCTATACTTTACTATACTCCTATCTGAATCTAGATGAATTACTATGCCCTAAAAACTTACTTACAGCCAGGCAAGTGCAGATGTGGTGATGAGTGGATGTTCTTGCTAGGTCAAAGACAAAATACAAATGCTCTGTCTGTCTCTGAGAGAGTTCTTAAATTAATATCAAATATTACTGCTGGGTTAGTTTGGATGACATCACTTTTTGTCACTTGACTTTAGTTCCCAAGCTAAACAACCATTGTCAGAAAGTACAAGCATTTTTAGCATCTTTCTGTGAAAAATACATATCTCTCAGATGTTTGTAGATCCTGGAAGTCATAAAACAATAAAACACTTCTACATCTCAAATGTAGTAATTACTTCTCTTTCAAGACAATATAAAAAACTTCTAGCTCTAGACATTGTGTCTTCTACTACACTGAAACTGAGAGATAACATCTCTTTTATTACGTGCTTATGAAAGAATTTCATTTCAACTATTTTCTCAGAATTTTTTTCAAGTTAACCTCCTGTGTTCTAGTTTCCATTATTAAACATATACATCTAAACAGTCACAATAGTGCAGGTACATTCCTGTTCTATTGCAATAGGGCATGCTGTGGTTACATATTAGCTCAGTATTTTACATACACTTTTGTATAAATCATATCAATATTCACAAATGACATAGAATTATTTACAAAATTCTGGATTGCTGGACTGGCAGTGTTTTCTTGTGTCACAGGCCCCAGAATGGATTAGCATAATGCCCTGGATAGACTGCATAGAACGATGAACCCCTTGAGGTAAGAGTGGCCCATGTCTTGGAAGAACAAAGGTCCTACCACCAAAGTTTTGAATACAGTTCAAAACTGGATAGGAAACCAGTGCATCCTCCTGGGTATGAGAATAGCAAGACAGTAATAATATGTGCCATTAAGTAACCATGCAAACAGATTTTGTAGTAATTATAGAGAAATGGTTTCTGAATCAAGAAGCCTGTGGTAAAGGATATTGTGATAGTGAAAATGAGATGATATCATTGTATGAACAGAAGCAGGAAGATTTTTAAGAAGTGTTAAATACTTAATCCTACTGATAGTCCTCAGACTGAAGCAAGATGACCTAACAATGGCTGTCACCTGATCCCTCACTGTGAGCTAGTCACTGAGAATGATGCCAGGGTTGTGCATTTTTTTATACAAACCCAAACCTGTTTCCACCATGCAAAATTAAAATGGAAGTAGCATGATAGAGGATTCCATCAAAGTTGCATGAACAGCAGAGTTTCCATTTTGGATATGTTCATTTTCATCTTATTAATAACAAGCTACAAATGTGGCACCTCCAAATCATCCAGTAGGGAATACTCATTTTCCATTTGTTCCTGCAAGCAGGAGAGGTAATGCTGTGTATCATCAGCATATCAGTGGTGATACAGGCCTCGTCTTCTGATAAATCCCTAATGGCAGCTTTAACAGTTTGAATAGCAACAGACCTACAACTGAGCCCCATTATATTCTGCATTCCAGGGGCTAAGAAAAGATGTATTTAAATCTGACACCACCTGCTAAGTACATCCATAAAAGCTGGAGGTAAATCAGTCTATTTCTACATGCGAGAGACTATAATTAGAATACAAATGTTCAATCAGGACACCATGGTCCACTGTGTTGTATGAAGAAGACAGACCAAACAGAACTAAGAGGGAATAAAATTGTTGATCTTGTGCCATTAGACAATCATTTATTACGATAATAAAGACAATTTAAATACTTTGTCAAATGTAAAATCAGATTAATATAGGTCCATGAGCCCATTGGCTGTAAAATAGGATTCAAGCTGTATATAAACAACTTTCTCAGTAACCTTTCCCAAAAAGGGAAATTTCCAGATAGGATGGTAGTTATCAAGAAAACTGGGATCCAGAGATGCTTTTGAGGACTGTGGATAACTAGCACCTCATTTAGCAAAATTGAAAAATGCTACTTTTCAGAAGGAATTCCAAAATCCGATAAAGAACTGGTCTGAGTACATCTTGGCAGGCAGCAACCATCCTGGATGGAGAGAAATGCACTCTGCAGGTAGGAAGACACATAGTCAGTATCACTGTAGTAGAATAATCAAAACTAGACATTTTAAACATCATCCAGGCACAGGGAAATAAACTATCAGCCATAACTGATATGGGCCCAGAGAGCACGGAGATCAAATGCCAGTTTTTCTAGAAATAGTCATGCAGCCATATCATGCTCATGTGATGTAAAAGCTTTTTATGTAGAAAGACAAGCTTGTCTGCATAGACTGTCCACTTCCAGAATAGCATAGTTGGATGACTGGCCTCTGCAGAAATTTCTCTGGATTGGAATACTATCTTCTTACAAAATACCTCAGTCTGGAAGAAAGTACAATGCTCATCCTGATAAAGCATGTCATTCCAAAGACCAGCACGCTTCCAATGGCATTCTGACTTCAAAATTCAACTATTCTTCATGTACTTTTAGTAAAACTTATGGGGCACATAAATCTTGAATAGTGGTCTGACTTATTATACTCACGGACCAACATCATCTAGATTCTCGATGACCAGCACATTCCCCAGAGGGAGTTGAAGGATTGAGGAAGAAAGCAAATAAGGTTTAACTCTGGAAAAAGTAACATTCCTTTAGCTCAAAATTTGGGGAAGTGGATAATTGTAGAACAAAGTGGGGAAAGAAGTGGTCAAGCAAAGACACCAGTCCACCTGGAAGTCCTAAGGCATCTTGTCTAGGAGGACTATCAAGTTAAATGTATATCCTAATAAATGGATTTACAGTGATAACTGGAACCCAAATCTCCTCCAACTGCAGAGGACTTCTCTTAGTAAGAGCCAACAACTCATTGCCATTCTGTATATTAAAGTTACTGAGAGCCACAGTATTTCAGTAACACAGCTCAGAGTTAGTCAGAAATCTTAAATTATTATAAAAATGCCTTCACATGCTAGTACTGACAGTATTTAAGAAAAATCTACAGTGTTTGTAACTAGGCCATTTTGAAGAATTTCTACTTCAGCTGGTAAACTGGGCTACTGTTAATTCAGATTTAAAACAAATAACTACCCCTTCCCCTGATCCTGAGTTTACCCTGCCTAGGACATTGGTCACTAGAAGAACCAGAGGAACAAGTCAAAGTTAAAGGTAAAAACTATTATCAATCCATATGTCCATTATAAATGAAAGATGAGCACCATAAAATATGTTGGTAATTATCCAAGACTTGTTTAAGATAAACCACACATTAGAATACATCATCCTTTAAGGGACCAGAGCATAACAGTTAGGTTCTGATGACATATCCATTTTAATAAACAGGAATCCAGGGTGTGGGTTGCTGATAAGAAAGACAGATGGTATTCAACAATCTGTTTCACCCTAGGATGGAGAGAAAGGGGCTAGTTACTCTCCTTGGGCATGCTCCCTGGAGTGGCCACAAGGACCTGCCTTCAGTGTCCATCTCTTAGTCTAAGCAGGCTGTGCAAACATCTGCATATCTGAAACACAGATTGAGACAGATGATATGGAACAAATGGGCATAATGCCAAGATAGCATTCCAGTTGTGCCAACTTAAAAATAGAAAGTGTAGAAAACATAAAAAAATATAAAACATGCATTGTCACTGCTGGATGTTTTCCTATAGAGTGATAATAATTTGACACCAGAAAGTAATGCAGAAAATATTTGTGGGGTATTTTGAATATTGTTTTCAATAGAAAGTTTATTCTGGTAGAATTAGGACTGTCATAATAGAAGAAATAAGTAATAGATATAGAAAATATCATACATGCATTGACATCTCATGGATGACATTTTGCACTATACTTTATAATACTGATAAAGAAGTAGCATAGAGTAATTTAAAAATGATTGTGGAAAGCAATGTTTGGCATTTTAGGAGTGACGATAGAGTTTACAATAACTGAAAAAATAAGCATTTGGAAATGTATGTACATAAACTTAAAGTCAAATAACATACAGTGGATATCCAGAGAGTATTATATGTAACTGAATGTCAGACGTAGTAAGGCAGATTAGAATATTCAGTGTACTCTTTAGAATGTTGATTACCTGTCTTTTCTTGTTACTGCCCCCTTTGAAGTTCAGCTTATTTAACAAACAAGGCATGTTCTAAAAACCTAGACTTATTGGTAATTTGACTCTAATGTGTATAACACAATGTTGTGCTTTCACCTTTAGCACCATTTTAGTACAGCAGAGACTGTTGTACATTGTATTAATTTTATGGTGTCCTTTTTCCAGAATGGAATTTACCTTTATGAAAGCCTAGCATTCCTGCTTAAGTAAAGTTTAGCTTTTAATATAGAGCCGCTTAAACAGTCATTCATTGCATCTGTAAATATGTTTTTTACCACCAACTGACATTTTGTATATGTTATCCATCAAGAGTTTATATGCCTGTCATCTTTAAGTGCTGAAGCTGCATAAAATCCTTGTTTGAGCTCCTTACATTGCCATGATGAAAAACAAACATAATGGCATTTTAAAATGTGTACAGAAACCAACATTTCATACTATGTTGTTGAAGGGGAAAAAGGACATATGGATTATTAGCAGCACAGTGGTATTATGGCCTGATAAACCCTTATTCTGACATAACCAATGATGTTAGGGAGGATTTTGAACCAAATATGTGACATTTTGCATATCCCTTAACAATAGTGTAGAAGTTGCATATTAAAGCACAGCATAAGGGAAAACAGTTTTTCAAGTGAAGATGTGACTGAAGATATTGAATTTTAAAATAGCTGTAGAAACCAGTGTTTAAATTGCTGAATTTAATGAATGGGCAATAAACATTTTATAGGTTCATAGCTAAGTAGTAGTGAGTCAGACTGGATACAATTACAGACCAAGCCAATAACTCATATTCAGAAGTTCTCACTATCCTCAAGAAGGCCAGCACATTGTAGACTAGAGCAGAATTTCATTATGCCAATCTAGCTGTCTAGGTTTATCTTGAAGGTGGCAAGGATGTTACTTTGCTTGACATGTAATGGACTTTTGAAGGTGACAAAGGTGTTACTCTGCTTAACATGTAGTGAACTTTTGAAGGTGTCATGGGTGTTACTCTGCTTGACATGTAGTGGACTTTTGTTCCAGAAATGGATAATATTTGGGATATGACTCTTTTCACACTAATGTGGCTTATTTGTTGGTGAAGGTTTAGTTCCTTTAAAGGAGTATTTGAGGAGCCATTTGTTCTACAAAGTAATAGGAGGTCAAATAGAGTTTGGATCTTTCTTGGTTCAGAAGGCTAGATCTCCATGGGGAAGTCTATAAAAAAGCACTACATAAAGAGAGAGAGAGAGAGATGCCAGTCTGTCTTGATAACTGTAAGGTCTCTCACGTTGAGTGGTATGTATATATATATATATATATATATATATATATATATATATATATATATATATAGGCAAATATGTGCCAGAAAAGGTATTATATTCAATAATGGGTCTGATGAGCTAAGAATAAAGGGGAATTAGATGTCTTTATACGTATTTGGCAGGTTCCATTGTTGGGCCATCCTTGTGTGATAGCATTACAGTGGCTGTTTTCCAGCATTTAAGAATTTAACTGTTGTTAAGGTTTAGATTAAAGAGGTTAAGTTGTGGTTCAGATAGTCCATATTTGGTACTGGAATCAGGTAACTTGGTTTGTTATCAGTGCCCGTGGATAAGGTGTTCTTAGCTTTTGAGAGGGCTTAAAATTTAAAAATATGACTATAGTCCTTCTTGAATAAAATCTTTAGAGGCAGAAATATTTTTGTGGCAAACAGATTTATTTCTGTATAGGATAGCAGCATTTTGAGAATCATGAAAAGCAAATCAAATAAGGCAAACTAACTCTCTGGCTAATAGAAATAAACATAGTACAAAATCAGCTTAGGTGGTACATTTGGAACATTTTCCACTCACAACTTGATTACTAAAGTTGACAGTATCATCATGCTATAATTTTTTTTCACCATGTGGATGACAGTGCAGATTATTACATTTCTAGATCCTTTTCCATTTCTGAAAACATTTCTCACACTCTTATGGTCAGTACATCTAACAGCAGTCTATTCATTTAAAATATGTTATACAAAACAAGGTCACAAGCATAATGGTAGTCTGTCTGTGTCTATACTGATTCTAACTGCTTCTGTAATCATGCAGATTTTGGAAATACGTTTTGATCACACTGCAGCTAAACCCTTTTCTCAAACTGCAGATAGATGTCTGAAATAATTTCACAGAACACAAATGCATCTTCTGTCCTAGCTTACTTAGAAGCAATGTCTGAAATAATTCTACTTGAAGAAATACATTCTGACACTTGTGCTTTAGCACCTTACTTTTAACAGAGATGATCTGTTCCATAGTAACCAAGTACAAAGTCTCTGTCCAGGAAACAAAACAAAGAACCAAAATACTGGACAGAGAAGGGCAAAGTATTGTGGTGGAGAACACAAGTTTATTTTTAACACACAATTAAGAAACACGTTTTCGTCCAAGTAACTCCCAGACTTCCTCAGAAATGAACAGTCATTAAGCCCAAATAGTTTTATACACACTTAAAATGAATCAGGTGATAAATCAATTAAGCATTTAAAGAAACATCCTTAAAAATGCAAAGCTGAAATAAAACCCATGTTGAAAACTTTAAAATGACATATTAAAATAAGCAAATTAAAATTGTCAAATAACTTAAAATGACCAACATGGTCGTACTGGTTTCAATGAGGCTTGTTACAGTAGGGCATTCATAACCAATTTTAGTTCAAATGCCCATCATATTAGAAATATAGCATTACATGAGTGGGATAAATTTTCAGGTTTTTCACTGATTTACCAAATTTAAAAGATAAACCTATTAAGGTTGTGTTCAGGAAGGGACGAAATATAAAAAATTTATTAGAGTTGGTAAAACACGACGATGTCTTCACACACGGAAAGAAAGGTACTTATAAATGTGGGGCGTGTAACCAATGTACTTTTATTATTAATAAGGAAATGGTTCTATTAACCAGTAGAGCCAAAACATTAACTGCCAAAACTTATACTAACTGTAATTCCCAGGGCCTGGTCTATTTGGTTACCTGTGGGGGCTGCGATAGTTTCTACACTGGCAAAACTGAGAGACACCTCAAACGTAGAATTTATGAGCACATGAATGATATTAACAAGTGCAATGTTAACAATGCACTGTATAAGCATACTCTCTCGTGTATCAATGCAAAGTTTTTCTTTTTTGTGTTAGAAACTGTATGCAAGGAACCCAGAGGTGGGCCCTGGGAACATAAATTAGAATATAGGGAAACCTATTGGCGGTTATTTTTAGAAGTCAACAAAGCCCCAGGTCTCAATGAACACATTTCACTTGTACCCTTACTTAAATTAAGGGCAGCTAAATTATGAATGTATTCCTATTTTTCATTCATGTTTTTTATTTATATATTTTTAAACATTTCATCCATCCAGTACATATATTAGAAATGTTCATGTTCCTATAAATCTAATGACTAGTATGTTATTCATTTATTTTATGATATGTCTTAATACTTTTTTATCACAAGTGTATCTTTTAAGTTATTTGCATTTTAAGAATGTTTCTTTAAATGCTTAATTGATTTATCACCTGATTCATTTTAAGTGTGTATAAAACTATTTGGGCTTAATGATTGTTCATTTCTGAGGAAGTCCGGGAGTTACTTGGACGAAAACGTGTTTCCTAATTGTGCGTTAAAATTAAACTTGTGTTCTCCACCACAGTACTTTGCCCTTCTCTGTCCAGTATTTTGGTTCTCTGTTCCATAGTAATTAAAGGAGTGGCTGAGACTATTGGGTGGAGTACAGTTTGCCCTAAATTTGTCACAAACTAAAATAAAATACATTGTTTTGATAAAAAGTTAAAAAAGTTGTAATCATAAACATATTTTTATTTAATAAATTGAAGCAGCATTTGTTTTTAATACTAAAAGGGATTTGCTATGATTAATTGCATCTTCCTTTATTTCTGGCATAAAAAATAAAAACTAAAACACATAACTCTATATGTTACTGCAGCCCGAAATGATCAATGCAAAAAATCGCCAAGCAGTGCTTCTCT
Organism: Protopterus annectens; assembly: GCF_019279795.1. Lineage (NCBI taxonomy): Eukaryota > Metazoa > Chordata > Ceratodontiformes > Protopteridae > Protopterus > Protopterus annectens. The sequence continues at coordinate 66,858,577 of NC_056751.1, forward strand.
GCTTCTCTTTCAATTTGAGGGTCTTGTCACTACACCCTTGATCTCTAAATAGACCAACTTCAGGGTCATACAAACTTGTAAAAAGGAAAAAGTGAAAACAAAACAGAAAGCTTACTTTTTTTCACTTCTCTGTGTCCCACAGCTCAGATAAAAATATAGCATTTGCAGCACATTCTGACATCCTCAACAATAAGAAAACACAACCTTTCTTCTTTAGTGCTTTGTGAACAGATAAAAGGCCAGAAAACAAACAGTGATGCTCTTATCAAAACTTCTTAAAAATGCATTTTACTTTTATTTATGGTCATTGTTTTGTAGGCCATAGAAACTTCAACTGTTATAGTGATGGAAGTATTTGTAAAGAGAAAAAAAAACAGTATTATAAAAGTGTGGAATGGATTAAGACAGAAATAAACATGATACTCTTAAGTGATGGTATTATGAACACTTTATGTGTGTGTGTGTGTGTGTGTGTGTGCGTGTGTGTGTGTGTGTGTGTGTGTGTGTGTGTGTGTGTGTGTGTGTGTGTGTGTGTGTGTATATCTTTTTAAAAAAACATAGCTACGCATATTTGCTTTTCTTTTCAATGTAAGTAATCCTGTCAGGTTTACAAACTATAAAAGGTATAAACATTTTATGCAGCAGTAGTTATATCATGAATAAGTAAAAATAATAAGTTCTTAAGTAAATCCATGAAGATTGGTCTGCAGGTTTATAAGGATCTTCCAGTCATACAGATTATAGAGGCAGGGCAATGCACAGAGGCTGTGGAAATGAGAGATGAGTACAGGGAATAGAGACATGGAGTGAAGAAAGGGTGGTTTGGGGATGGGTAAGTGTGGAAGCTAAGCAACAGGAGATGCAGTTAGAGATGAGGGGAGGTACACTGTGAGATATATAGTTTATTCCACTTTTCTCTTTTTTTTTGTTTGTTGTGGTCTGTTTTTGATGCCCTTGTCATCCTGCTGAATTTCTGGAGTTTCAAATGAGATGGTTTCTCTGTCTAAATACATGGAGAGGAAGTGACAGAGGTGTAATTATTATTTTTTTCTTGGAGTATATCAAGGTCTGCTACCAGCAGTCTCTGTTGTGCAGGAAGTTCATTAGAATGTTTTTTTTTTCAGTTCTTCCCATGGCTGAGGCATTAAGTGAACTGCTAAGCCTTCAGTCTGTGCTGAGGCTGTACGAGAACAGAACTGATTAGTATACTATAAATGTAGTATTTGTACTGGTGCTATGTGCTAATAATAAGTGAAATATTTTGCTCACTTAATGCCATAAATGTATTTTGTCTCATTTCAGTTTCAACTGCTGCAGCAGGTAAGGTTGCCTTTTCTGTAGGCTGCAGGAATAAGGCTGAGACTAGCTACCAAATTTGGCAATGGAAATATTTATAGAAAGTTTGAAAGCAGGGGTGGTCAGCATTGCTGACCTGTTTTGCCTTTCTGTCAGGGACTCTAAGACTGCAAAAATAAGTTTTTCATAAGATATTTCTTTATTTTTTATTTTATTTTTTTTACATAATTCTAATTGTAAATTGTTGTCACTGTGTTACTCTACAGAGCTTCTTTAGCACTGATGTCATTTTTATTTTTTTCTTCCATTTGGACAACTTAATTGTACTGACTGGTAACATTATTGATTTTCAATGTTGTTTACCTTTGGAATACTTGACTGATAAGTCTTATTTGTGAAAGTAGTAAAAGCTGGCATTGAAACTCAATTAATGAAAAACTTTACATTATGCTTTCAAAACTATTTTTTCTTCACTTGTCCTTTAAGAAAACATTTTACATTATTATGTTGAAACATATGTAATGCATTGTCTTTTTCTCTATATGCTGTTTGACCTCCTGCCTGCTGACCTTCAAACCTCATCCATGAGACATGCCTATTCATTCTCCTATCTGGGAATTTTGTCCTAGCTCAGAAAAAGAGCTGTCTGAATACCCCATCAACCAGGCAGCCATGGAGGTGCTGTGTTGCCTCCCACCATTTATACTGTTGCCTCATCTAACACCTGCAGAAGTGCCCCTCCTGCTAGCCAAGTGCATTTGGCTTATCCACCTTGTCAGGACCCAAAAGGGAAACCTAATCTTGTGTCCTTGGCTGACAGGCTGGCACAGGCCCAGTCAGTGGCTTACATCATATTGTTGCAGGTAGAAGAGCTGTTTTTCACCAACCCTAACCATTCCCTAACCTCCCTTTCCTGCTGTAAAATAGACACTGCATCACTGAGGAGAATCTAACTCCCTCCACTGACATGTATGCATTCACATACACGTATCCCTGAGAGCTAATTTCACCACTTGCAATTACAAACCTATGCCCTTCCCTCCCCATTCAACAGCTTTCTTTCAAACCTCTGCTTGCATGGAAGCATAGCCAAACCAAGAACCACTGATCCCTCTCTCCAGAATGGTCAAGCCAGTCCTAACACTTATTTATATCTTCCCCACACCAGCTCCAACAGAGGTCCAATATACTAATTCAGCTCTGGTTACCTAGGTCATAGTCAGGACTTTATCTCTCTACCACTGGTGCTGTTCAGTAAAGAAAGTTTAATTAATTGAAACAGTAATTCACTTGTAAATGTGTCAAGAAGGTCCTTTGATATATAAAGGATAACCTTTCTTTTGTGTGCAGTTTGAATTATAAAGGAATGTTAAAGAATTAAGGATGGAAAATACATTCATGGAAATGAATAATGTGTTTGTCTTGTAATATATTTTATTGTTAATTTTTTGAGTCATAATGTCCATAGGCAACATTTATGTGTATATGGTAGGTCAGTAAAAGTGTGGCTTCTTATGGAAGTAGCCCAGATGATACAGTATCAGCTGAGATGGCTTATTGGTAAATTGCTTTAACTATGATATGCAGGGTCCTGGGTTCAAGACCTGCAAGGGCTGTTTATTTGCATTCTCTAGAGTCTCCTTGCTCCTGTATCTGTGTAAAACTTTCATTTAAAGGCTCACTGCTGCTTTTCTGCTGTGATAAACATTTCTGCAGTTTTTTTTCTACCTACATAGTGTGGATAGTTGTAGCATTGTCCATATTCAGGCTTGCGTTTTGGGCCTAGTTTTTTGTTTGTAGAGGCTGTTTGTCTGAGCACATGTTCCAGGCCATCTTAGTTTAGCCAAAGCCATTCTTGCATTTCAGTGAGAGGGGAGTGTATATGGTCATTGGCTGATTGGGGTTACCTCAACTACGTCTTGGAGTAAGCACCTCATTGGTTCTTTCGAGCTTTTTTTGAAGTTGTTTCAGGTTTCAACTTTCTGTTACTTAAGAAGTTAATTTGTGAGTGTTTTTGCCATTTCACACTGAGCTAATCAGAGGAAGGGCACTGAGCAAACCCTGATCTGCGATATACAACATTAAGTATCCTGTTTTTTGCTTATTTTACAAGTTATTTATAGCACTTTTATTGTCTGATGCATACCTTTCTAGCGAGTTTCACTGTGTGCGAGGTATTAACTGGAACTTTTCTACATTTGTTAAGTACCTGTTTGGGTTTGTTTGTTCTGATTTTTAATAAAATGATGAAATAAGTTGATAAAATAGTTGAATATCAGCAATAAATCAGCAATAAATCAAGCACTTTGATCTCTGTTCATTCAGAGACTTTTTCAAGATAAACACACAGTCAACAGTCCCTTTTTAAAATAGTAGACAACCCCCTAATTACTCTCCACCAATAAGTTACATTCATCAATCAGAATCTTGTAAATTATTCAACAGCTGGATAATTCTTTTTTTTTTAAGTATAGAAACTATATAAAAGATAAATAAAAACACTGTAATGATTTCCCTGACCATACTTTTAAGTTTATGGTTCTGGACAGACTTGAAATTGACCCAAGGAGTGGCCCATGGACACTCCAATTAGAAAAACAGGAGGCTGTATGGCAAATTAGAATGAATGCAACAAGTTGGCCAGGTATAAATGATGCCCTGTCTTTAGCGTATTTTCTCAAATTGAAGGCACTAGATAGATAAATAGATAAAAAGAGTAGTGTGTATGTGTATATACATATACATATAGTTTATTTTAAATGTTTGGATGGTGAATGTTTTGTTGCAACATATTATGCATTTTATGGTTCATAATGAGAGTGTTATTTAACTTACCCCCCCCCATTAAGTATACCACCGTAACAAATTTCTCCAAAGCCAACTTCACGCTTCTTAAGACAGAAGTGGCAAACTTCATGACACCCATGTAGACGGACGATAGAGGTATGACTGCTGAATCCTACACAAATGCACTTTATAAGCCCTTACATGAGTTCATGAATCGTGCAATCCCTAAGATGCTATCCTCCAATAAAAGGAAGCCAATCTGGTGGTCCCCTGGCATAAACAAACTCTACAACAGAAGAAAGAAACTGTTGCCAAAAAGAGTAAAATCCAATGATTGGAGGAACTCCCTGGTCAGCCTCAGTAAAAAGCTGAGATCCCTCATAAAATCCTCCAAAGCTAGTTATGAAAACAAAATCGTCACTGATTCTAAAGAAGACCACAAAGCATTCTATAGGTATGTCAAGAATCTCAGTGCAAAACTCAGATCTGCTCTAAGTTACAGCACAATGGCACTAAATATACAGAACCAACTGATATTGCCAACATCCTGGCAGATAGGTTCAGTGCAAACTTTACCCCCCTCTCACCCCCTAAATGGCCCATTTCTGTACCGGAAGAATACAAAGTTCCTGTAATCATGGCTGCACAGGTAAAAACCACACTCTCCAAAGCCAAGAACACAGCATCCATGGGACCTGATAATCACATCACCACAGTAGTCAGGAAATCCTTCTATGTGGCACACCTCATCACAAAAGGTTTCTCATCCAGGAAAAAAGAGGTCATTGTTCCCGTCTACTCATTACTCATTAGACCCATTATAGAGTACAATGCCTCTTTTGGTATGTACCTCACAAGGCATCTGCAACAACTAGAAAGGCTGCAGAAATACCTCACAAAGAGGATTACCGGCCTCAAACATATGCCCTATGCAGACCGTCTCAAAAAACTCCAGCTTTACTCCGTCGCATATCACCTACTCAGAGGTGATCTCTGCCTAACATACAAAGCTATGTCAAAAACAGAGCTGTTGGACATGCTCCATTTAAAGAAATCCCTCTGAGCTACACGCTGTAGGGACCTAAACCTTGTCACCACAATAAACAGAACATGCTGGAGGGATAGATTCCCATCCCAGAGACTTCCCATACTCTGGAACAAACTAACAAAGCTCCACATCAGCACTCTTCAAGAAAAATCTTAATAATTGGATGGGAGATAGGAAATTCACCCCGGGGATCACTTCTGTGACTCTGCTCAACAGGGGCACAGGAAAATAATTTTCTTGGGTGGCGAAAGCCAGGGTACCTTTTTGGCTAGGCTTATATAGGCCCTAGGGCCAATAGCCTAGTACCTACCTATGAACCTATGAACCTATATTATATGTTAAGTAATTAATTTAGGAATTTTATAAAAATAGTGATTGGATGGGAAATAGGAAATTCACCCCGGGGATCACTTCTTTGGCTCTGCTCAACAGTGGCACAGGAAAAATAATTTTCTTGGGTGACAAAAGCCAGGGTACCTTTTGGCTGGGCTTGTATAGACCCTAGGGTCGATAGCCTAGTACCTACCTATGAACCAGTACTGTATAGGTAATATTAAAACAGATGGATAGTGTAGCTCTGTGTTAAAGTACAGAGGTGGATGATTTTGTATGACTTTATGTTTATAGTGGGATGATATGCATATTAGTAATGTGGTAAGGCAATGGATTTTGGAATATGAAAAAATAGTGTGATATCCTGGAGAGGATTATTGTACTTGAATAACAGACTATCTGGTTATATATTAGAGTTATTTCTGTGAATATGTGTGTGTGTGTGTATGTGTGTGTGTGTGTGTGTGTGTGTGTGCGTGTGTGTTTTGTTTGTTTGTGTCTTTCGGCTCTTCCCAGTTAGGGGTCGCCACAGCGGAACTCCGGTCCGCTAATGATTGGCAGTAGAGTTTTACGTGCTGGGTTATATATATATATATATATATATATATATATATATATATATATTATATAGGGTCTATATTGAATCAGCAAACGCTTAAAAAAGTGAACACTGATATTCATTGACCCTATTTAAGTGAAAGCATACAATCCCGAACACTCGGAACAGTGATTTTTTTCCCAGGGAAAAAAATCTCTGTTCCACAAAAAAAAAAATCTTAAAACGGTATATAATGTGGGGGGGCTGTGCCCTCCCCACTTAAATATACCAACTCCAAGATCGCACCACAGTGGAGGAAATGGCAAACTCCCAAAACCGGCCCAGCAATTTTTTTCCATGGGAAAAAAATCACTGTTATGGGTGTTCGGGATTGTAAGCTTTCATTTACATAGGGTCGATGAATCAGCGTTCACTTTTTTAAGCGTTCACTGATTCAATATAGACCCTATTATATATATATATATATATATATATATATATATATATATATATATATATATATACATATATATATATAATAGATAGATAAAGATGCATACATATATTACTTTTGTTGACGAGGGTAGCTGACTTAACTGTGGTAGCCACTCTTCCGCAGAGGCCTGGGATGAAAAACAGGCAGTTTTATACAACAGATAAAACATGTAAAACTTAAAGTAACAGTATGGACATAAAATAACTGCAAGACAGCTGAATTACTGAAAAATTACATTATGTAAAATAAAGTCATTACATACTACTACTTGACAAATTGGCATACACAGGTTTAAAATGTCAAATTACAAATTTACATTTATGGGTAGGAGAAATAAGAGAGAGGATGTGTGTGAGATGCCGGAAGAAAGTGGAGAGGAGGTCATAAGAATAGAAAGCACAGAGTAGGTAAGGACATGTGATTTGCATGTATATCTCGTTAGGTGATAGGGAGATAAAGAAAGTTGTTGTGAAGTTGAGGTAAATGTACAATGCAGTGAGTATGAGTTGAATTTTGCTGTTGGAAAAAATTGTCAAGGAGTGAGTGGAGACAATAGAAGTGGCAGTAAATGCAAAGGTGTAGAAGACATTAGGAGATTTATATTGAGAATTAGTTTTGTTGAGGTATATAGGGATAATGTAGGTATGTAAGGACTAAGGTAGTCTAGACTGGGAAAGTCCAAGAGTAGAGTCAAGTATTCTTAAAGTGTTGTTTTAGTAAGTTTTTGAAATTGGATAGGGTGGTTTGTTGCCTGTTGTTGGTGAGGATGGAATTCCAGAATTTGGAGACATAATTTGAGTATGGGGCCAAACTAGCAGAGTTGTGGGTTTTAGTTATGGTTAATAGGGACTTTTCTATGGAGCATAGTGATTGTGCAGGGGTATATGGTTCTATCAAAGATTGCAGAGCAGGACAGTTGTTTGGTTTATAGATTATATTATGAACAGATATTCATTATTCCCACTGCTTCAGTGGCATTTTGGGTTATCTGAAAAGGTAACCTAATAATGGCCAGCTTTCAAAAGCTCAGATTCACCTCCCTCTCCCTTCCTGTGACAGCTGATTTCCTGGACATATCCTGAGAGGGAAGCTTTCATCTGTCACAGGAAGTAAGTCTTCAGTCTTTTTCTGCCATCCAAAGAAGAAAGTCGTCTGACTCTTCACAGGATCCAATGATGATTTTTCTAGCTTACTGCTCAGATAAGCCTCGTTTGGGGCCCCCCTTCCTTTCTTTTTTTATTAGATGTATTATTTTCTTTCTATTTTTATGTTTATTTTAAAATATTTATTTTTAATATTTTATTTCTCTCAGTGTTTACAACAATTCCTGTGGGAATTTCTGCTTGTAGGAGTGTTTATTCAGCTTCTACCTTTGACAGATACTTGTTTTTTAATGTGTCTGAGAAACTCAGTATTCCTGTCAGAACTGCAGTATGTATGTGTGTGCTGTTCGGCACTAGAGGATATCTCAAGAAGTCAGAACTGAGAATTAATCACGCCTGCCTTTACTGTTGTTACTCTGCTTTATTTTCATCTTTTTACAGGAAAATATTACAGAACATTTTACATTATATACTATTTGTATGATTCTCTTCTGTGTTTTAATCATTGGATTGTGATTTTACTGGAAATGAAGTTATTGTAATGTACTGTGGAGATTTTAGTCTCTAATTAAAAAATATAGCTTAAATAGCTGTTAAACATTATTTTATGACAGTTTAATGTGGTTAAAGTGTGTGGAGGTAATTTTTAATACTATTTTGAACATGAAATTTGCATGCCTTCATTGAAAGGTTGGGCTGGCACCTCGGCACTATAAAAATCTACTGCCAATCATTAGTGGACCGGAGTTCTGCTGTGGCGACCCCTAACCGGGAAAAGCTGAAAGAAGAACAACAACATTGATTGCTTTGGTGTTTGGACTTGGTGTGCTGGAAATTCTTTAACTTCTGTCAGTTGTAAGAGAATTCTGAACACATTTCAAACTTTTTTGTGATAATAGGACAGTTTGGCAGAGTTTAGTTGTATGAGGACATACTGATTACTAGAAACTTTAATAGCTTACTGTGGTACATTATCCAGTAGTCATTTTATTTTTTCTGGCTGGTGATGTCCATCATTTCCACTGCCTCAGTTGGGTTATTGGCCAAGGTAACTTTGAACTGGCTAACTTTCAAAAGCTCAGTCTCCCCTCCCTCTCTTTCCATGTGATAGCAACAACAAATAGAGACCACCACGATGAATTCAAACTGGATTTATTAAGATAAAAACAAGCGCTTTCACGTATATCCAAATACGCTTCCTCAGGTTTCAAACTAACGTTCCATATGGCAGCTTATATAGCTAGTCAAGGTTTAATTAAAATATCAATAGTTCACTTATTCAATTATTCAATTTAATTTAGCTAAAACTTAAAGTGAAACATTGTTACTAAAAGGGTACATAGAGCATGTAACTGTTGCTTTCAGCAAAAAATAAACAGAAATAAATAAATAATTAATACAACACTCAGACATGCTCAAAACATTAATGTATAAATATTGCATCAAGACTAACTCTATTAAATAATATTAAATTAAATTATAACTAAAACTACAGCTACGATTAAAACCAATTCCAAAAATATATGAAAACCTATCAGTCAAGCAATAGTAATATTATTCACTAATAATATTACATATAAGACTAGTACTAAATACTAAAACTAAGTACTAAAAGCACTAAAATGCTAGAACTGTATAAGTAAAAAATATATACGTATATGCATATAACCCTGTGATAGCTGATTGGCTGAGCATATCCTAAGAGAGAAGCCTACAGTTGTAACAGGAAATGAGTGTCCTGTCTTTTTCTGCTATTCAAAGAAGAAAGTTATTTGCTTTTCATGGGATCCAGTGTTAATTTTGCTGGCTTACTGCTTAGATAAGCCCCATTTGAGCCCCCTTGTCTCATTTTATTGTTAGATTTATTATTCTCTTTCTGTTCTATGTGTCTCATATATATATATATATATATATATATATATATATATATATATATATATATACATATATATATATATATATATATATATATATATATATATATATATATATATATATATATATATATATATATATATATATATGTATGTACACACACACACACACACACACACACACACACACACACACACACACACACACACACACACACACACACACATATATATATATATATATATATATATATATATATATATATATATATATATATGGGTCTACTTCATAAGGTCGACAGACCATTTGATCGACATTCAGTTGGTCAACAGCTCATTTGGTCGACAACCAGTATTCAAGGCAATTAACAGGAATTTGCCCCCCTCCACAATGTTGTGCGACCCTGGAGTTGATATATATATAGTTGGGGTGGGTGGGGGGCTTCACCCCCCCCACCTATTTTAGTTTAAAATGTGTATTTTGTCTTGTATTTTCATGCCCCCCACACCCCCATTAACTATATATATCAACTCCAGGGTCACACAACATTGGGGAGAGGGGGCAAATCCCTGTTAAGTGCCTTGAATACTGGTTGTCAACCAAATGAGCTGTCGACCAAATGAATGTCGATCAAATGGTCTGTCGATCTGATGAAGCAGACCCATATATATATATATATATATATATATATATATATATATATATATATGGATTCACTAAATACTGAAATGTTAAATTTCAGTACTTCTAGACTGTATAGTCAAAAATCCACATATTCAAAAACCCACAACCACGAAAACCAAAATCATGACTATACACACACACACACACACACACACACACACGCACACACACACACCACCACCACACAAACAAACGCATATGCACCTACCAAACTACACTGCAACAAACAAAACAACACACACAAGTACGACATAACATACAAACACACCTACCCTCCCTATAAGCAGGGGGGGGCAAACTAGAGTTCAGCTTTCATCAGGTGATTGCTAGATTTACTGATGTTTATACTTGGAGCAGTCAGGAACTACCTCAGAGCTAGGCATGGTATATGACAAGATGCCCAATTCTGTGGCTATCCCTCCTTTCTTACCAGCCTTGGAAGTTGGTTTTAAAGCTGCCTGCAGGACACTGTTATCTATCCCAACAGTCCCTATAGGGTGTTCTCAGATATGACATATTTCTTTTCCCATTTGATTATTGACCCAGCTGCAGTCTCCCCAGCTGCCTTCTCAAATAAAAAGTCCATGGCTTCATCTAATCCAACTCTACTGATAATGAGGAAAAATGGTTAGATCTTCAGGGCAAAAGGATGTTTCTTTCTAGTAATCTGGCTTTTAGAATGTTAAATTTTCAAGGCTATATGGGGGAAAATTTATTATACAGTATGCATACAGTTTGGATGATTTTGTTGCATCCTTACCAGCAGAGCAAAATCTTATATGAATTAAATTGTTTCTAGTTTGGCACAGGTTTTAAACGAAACCACAAGCTCCAGTAGCTAAAATTGTCATGTTTAATACTTATTTTAGTGCTTTTGTTCTGTAACACTTTAAGCTCAGAACAGCATCAGACATAAAACATTCATATAATTACAAAAGCTATTTAAATACTCATCATAAATGCAAAAATGTCTCACCAACAAATCATCTCAAAAGTTTAAACACACCGTCACTCTGACTGGTAAAACAATTTGGCTAATTTCCTATGACTAATTTTAATAATCCTTTAAAATGTATTAAAATTCACATACTGAACAAAACTGTGTCTTAAAATATAATTTAATATTTATTTTTATATTTTTCACCTTGTTTCCCTCCTAAAAAACACTTTAAATTCACATTGTCATTAAGTCCCAGAACACATTCTGCTTGGAGTCTAAACTGCCGTGCAGTTTCCCGGCAATCGAACAAATTATCAATATTCCAACCAAAATCCAAAATAACTACACTATGAAGCACAAAGAAAGTGAACTTCTTAAAATCTTTACAAGATTACCTGTGCTTTGCAAGTGAATTATTGGAGTCTTTATTGCGAACAGCTCACAAATGTTCATGCATTCTTGTTAAGTACCTGCAAGTCATCCCCACGTAAAATGCCTGACAGGTCTGACATGTCGCAATGTAAACCACATAAGTCAACCTGCAATTGTATTTACCCCTTGCCAAAATGCCTAAGTCTAAACTTGATAAATGGATGCTACAAGTGTTGGACACAAATCAGCATTGATTGCAACTGCCACAGCTATATGTACCAAAAATGGAACTGATTGATCCTTGTTTAAAAACATTTTTTTTCCAATATAGATTTAACATTATTAACATTTTTATAAATGAACAATGGTCTTGTCCCAATACTGTTTGTCAAGTCCTCATTTCCAATAATGATCTTCCAGTTTTCTCCAAAATATGTCTTATGACAAACATGTAATTTGATATAGGAACAAGAAAAGCGATCTGAATGGTCATCTGATTGGTCCTTAAAATATACTCATTATTATACTGGACCACCGACTGGCTGTGTTTATCTTTTCATAAGATTGGCTGAGCTTTTTTCTTGTTGGAGCAATAGTACTTCACTATCTATTTTGCTCAGCCAATCATAACTGTAGCCTCATTTGATGCAAAATTCAAGAACCATCCATTTTTATTCCTCATAACTTGCTTTAACACTAGTCAGTCTACTTAAGCAAATCAACTGACCCTTAACAGCTCCCTTTTTAACATGTATAGGATGCAGATTTTCTTTATGTAAATATTGCTGTCCTTCCTTCTCTTCCTCCTTCCCCTAGGCTCTCTGTCCACCCTGCAGCCTGACCTCAAATAGCCTCAGACAAATGGGTTTTGAGAATCATTTATTGAGGATTCACTTGAGAGAGGATAGAAAATCCTGTCCCTTTCAGGGGAATTCCCCCACATCCACCAGACCAGACAGAACTGTTTCCCTCGATGCTCCATCACATGGTAGAAGCAAGGATCATAAAACCAGTGCCTGTAATGCAGAAAGGCAATGATTTTACTCCAGAAATGTTTGGTACCTGTCCTAAATTTGTCCTTTCTAAACACCTTTGTAAAAGTTCCAAAATTCAAATAGCACGCCATAGAGTCAGTCCTAGCCTTGCTTCTATACCACTGTTTAATGGTGACTCTAAATCTCTAAGACACATCGTCATATTCCTATAGCTCTCATTTTCCAGAAATTTTTGATATTTGCTGTGTCTGGCTTACATTATCCCTTTTCCGCATTACCCTTTGGGCTATCTAATGCACCTCAAATGTTTACAGCATGTCTGCCCCCAATGGTTGTCTGTTGCAGAACGCTAGGCATCCAGATTTTTCCTTATTTTGACCACTTGATAATTTGTGCAGATCATGTATCCAAATACTTGGAGTCCTCAGACAAGAAAACATCCCTTTTTTCCAACTTGGCTTCAAATTGAACCTTTGAAAGTCCTTCCATACACCCTCTTGACAAATTGTTTTCATGAGGAGATGAGCAAACACAATAAAAAGATGGCTTTCCTGCCAGAAGACAAAGGTCTAACATCATTTTCTTGGATTTTCTCTTCTAGGTGTGGCCTCAGCAAGAGAGCTCCTCAAAATTCTGTCTCATGGCATCAATGATCCTCATGATAACAGTAGCCAGACTACACATGAAGAAAAATTCAGTAGAATTATTGGGCCCAGTACCTTCATCCTTTGGATTTCCAAGTATTGGCATTGGGATTTGTGAAATAAGAACTGCAGTGGTGGAGGGATCAACTTTCTCTTAATCCAAGACTTTCTTTCTTTCGTTAGACTCCAGTCCAATGTTCCATATGGACACTTCAGATTTTGTGTGGGGAGCAGTGTCCATAGAAGTTCAAGTGTAAGGCTTGTGGGGTCCTCAGGACAAGCCAAAGCACATAAATGTAATACAAATATGGCAGTAATTCATGCCTTAAATGTTATTCACGACTTATAGACCACAGGTCCTCTTCTGTTGGTTTATAGGCAACACTACCATAATGTAGTACCTGAAAGAAGAAGGCAGTACAAGGTCATACCCTCTTTGCCAGTTGTCAATGATGGCCTGGCAGCTGGCTCTGCAGCATTCACTGACTTCTCAGCCTTGTACATTCCATCAAAGCAAAACAGTGGCAGACAGACTAATCTGATCCCCGGCAGACCCATATAAGTGAAAGCTCCATATAGAGGTCTTCTAGGACTTGAGCCAGATGTGGGAAACACCTCCAGTAGAGCTGTTTGCCTTCTTTCAAAACAGATAACTGAAAAAATGTTGTTCAAAACATCCTTGCAGCCGTGCTTGAAAGACAGATGCTGTATCACTCCTATGGTCATTAATGTTCCTGTATGCATTTCCACCTTTTCCAGTGATTCCTAAGGAAATTTTAAACATTTAGAAAGAAATGCCAAAGATCATTGTGGTAACCATCTTTTGGCCCAGGCAGAGTTGATTCTCCCTTTTAATGGAATTGGCCAAGGGCAATACCACAAGCTTCCTTACAGACTAGATCTGCTCACACACCATCAGGGACAAATGGTACACTCCAACTTAGAACAATTGCAACTGACAACCTGAATGATTGTGTTTTGATACCTTTTAGGCACTTATTTCACGAGAATGTGCAGCAGGTATTTAAGGAGGCAGTAAAACCTGCAAATAGAAACTCTTACACTTACAAGTGGAAGAGGATTTATAGGTGGTGCCTAGCCAATAATGGAGGTCCCAAAAAGATTTTGACACCTCTGCTTTTGAAATATTTGTGTGAACTATTTAGAGATGGTTTGCCATGTGATAATATTAAAGTGCATCTTGCAGCCATTATAGCTTTTCTACCCATGCATGCCCCTCTTTTGTCTCTTTTTGTGGTCAAACACTTTATGAGACGTGTGCTGTACATGAGACCCTCTCAGAAGCAAATTCCTCCTTCCTGGGATCTCAGCTTTATTCTTGAAAAAATTACCTTACCTCCTTTTGAACCTGCCTCTTAGGCTGATTTACAGTACATTACTTGGGAGACTCTAACATCTGCAAGATGAGGCTGTGAGTGCAAGCTCTCATGGTGGGCCACCCTATCTGATTTTTCACTAGGACAGGGTTGTGTTACACACTAATTCATTATTCATGCCAAAAGTTGTTTCTGAATTTACCTTGAATCAAGACATTAATCTCCCAGTATTCTAACCTGTTCCAAAAAAAAAAAACTGAGAAAAAAGATTCAACATACCACGAGTGGCTACAGACAGCTCAGGTACTACCTTGACAGAACAAAGCCCATTAGGAATGCTGAACAGCTGTCTCCTATACAGGAATTAAGAAAGGTCAACCTTTCTCTAAGCAAACTATTGCATGATGGCTGTCCTCTGATATTATTTTCTGTTACTCCCACCATGATAAATCTCTTCCAAGCAAGGTTAAGGCTCACTCAACTAGGGCCTTATCATCTTTGATGGCATATTGGAAAGGGTTGCACTCTAGAAGACTTCTTGAGGCAAGTCCTTGTTCATACCTTAACAAAGCACTACAAACTGGATTCCTTTTCAAGGTCCACAGCAGACTTTGCTAGACAAATTTTTAACGGGCTCCCTGATCCTTATTCTTCCAGTTCCTAAGTAGGGTAAGCTTTGGGAATCTACCCAAAATGCGACTGAGGCAGTGGGAATGATGACCATAGTACAGTTGCATATATCCTACTTACCTGTAACAGTGGATGTTTGAATTCCTCACTACCTCAGTGGCAGCACCCACCGGCCATCCTCCAGATTGTGCATAGTTGTTGGAGTTGATTTTTATATGGTATTTTGATTGGCTGTGAATTTACTCTTGCTAGATGATTATTTTTTTGGGTACATTCCTCTCCTACTATGTGAAAGTGAAAAGCTCTAAACACTCAGTTCCTGTGATAGCTGAGGCTGTGAGAAATTTACTTTGCTAACCAGGTAACAGAGAGAGAGAGAGAGCGAGAGATACTGTTGGAAGTTATAGCCAGCCTAATTGTTTTAAGGCTAGGCAATGTGGGATTTTGCAAATTGGTTAGTGCTAAATGTAGCTATCTTGTTATAGCATTGTTCAGTTGTTAATAGAGATTATTGAAGAGTGTTGTAGATGGAGGCAGAGAAATAGTTGTTTGGCCTCATGTTAGAAAACTGTTGTTAAATATGTAATTGCTGTTTGAGAAAGTATTTTATATCGAAAATGTAACAGTTACCTAAAAATTTTATGGATAATTCCTATAGTGCATTCAGCACACACACACACACACACACACACACACAGGTATGATCTGGAAATCTAAACCAAAACCGACTTGTAACATAAAATTTGGTACTTTCAAATACAGTACCTACTAGTCGGAATGTTTACTTTGTCCCTCACAGTCTCCTAATCTCGCAACCTTTTTATTTCTGTTTTGGCTAGCTTGGGTACAGAAGTTATTAACTTACAGCTCTTTATGAAATAGGTTAGAAGTTTTTTCTTTAGAAATAAGCTAGTGACCCCTAATGGGAGAAGCCAAAAGACATTGCTTTACACATATTCCGATGTTAACTAGAGACTCAGTTAATTTATTGAAAGGTGCTGTTAGTGCATGGGCCATAAATAGCAGCTTATGGAAAAAGTTCAGATTTTATGCCATAGGTAAGCATGCTTGTTTTTGTCTGGGCTCTTCCTCTATCCTTTGCGCCTTTGGAATTTTGAGTGACAAGTGGGTTTTCTTTTTAAAAAGCCTATTTTCTAATAAATAGTAATTAATGCCTTTGTAACAATTTTTAAGATGGTCCTTGGATTTCTAAAGCATGTCTGTTTTTCGTGTTTGGTTATAACAAACATATAAAGGAATTAAGCATGCAAAACACATCTATTGAAAATGAATATCACAATAGTTATCTAATAGATATTCTATATTTTGTGTACTGTTATGTATGGGAAACATTTACTTCTGCACATTGATTGCATATAACATAATACTAAAATAACACAATTTATGCATTTAATAAAATATCAAAAGTCAGTAAAAGCTAGTTGTGATGCTAAGGTTTGTACTTGTATCAGGCTTTGAGATTATTGCAGTCTTTTTTTTTTTTTGCACATAGGTTACTTCAGTACAGTATTTATCTTAGTTGCAATATGGCTTTGTCAGAATAGCTCTAGTCGACACTTGATAGCACAATGTAAATAATGTGGCCATATTTTCTATTTATTTATTTTCTACATTGCTGCTTATAGTTGCCATACAAGGAAACAGATGCCAGGATTCACAGAGATGTATTGCATTGCAGAGCAAGACTTGCACCATTTAGCAGGAAGTAGACAAAATGGGAAAGATAATAATTCTGTGTAGTATAAAGCACATGTGAGTAGAGAAACAGTGTTGATATGCATGACTAGGCAGCTAGCTGTGCTCTAGTGTCACAGTAAGAGCAAGGCTAAAAAATGAAAGACAACCACAGAGATGAGCACATGCTGGCTTGCAAGAATCTAATGATACTTAAAGGCAGTAGGAATGGAAGCTGGTGTGTTGCTGGCATATCCCACATAGTATTAATCTGTAGCATTGCAAAAGTAGAGTAAAGGGGTGTACAGAGTAGTAGGAATTGAAAATACATACAGAAGGGAAATGTACAGGAGAGGTAGGTGGGGAAAACAAGGTCCATTTTTTTGAGGATAAGTACCTCTTTTACATATGTGTGTGTATATATATATATATATATATATATATATATATATATATATATATATATATAGGTCTATTTCATAACATTGAAATTTCATAACGTTGAATTTCATAACATTGAGACCAAAACATCTAAATCCCAAAACACTGAAAACCTAAACCATTGAAAATTCAGAACATTGAAAGTGTGCTTCATAACATTGAAAACTACAATGCATATGTAAATGGGTCTATATTATATATTCAAAACTTTGAACCTCATATGTTTGACAACATATGAGCAAAGTTTGAAACTTCGAAAATATAATAAAAAATTTAAAAAAAAAATTACCTTAATGCTCTGAGCAGGGGGGCAAGCCCACCTGCACCCCCGACATCTCCTCTACTTAAATATACCAACTTCGAGATCGCACTTCAGTGCAGAAAAGGGAAATTTTCCTATTCTTCACCATAAGGAGCCATTGCTTTTAACCTTCAAACTTTTCAAAGTTCGATCATATGGTGTCGACCATATGACATTCGAACTTTGAAAAGTCTGAATAATTAATAGGGACCAATGTAAATAACATCCTCTCCACCTACAACACCACCTAACTAACAAACACACTTTCTACTATGTTTCTACAGGAGGCAAGTCCCCCTGCACCCTCATGTAGGGTTCTCTGCCCTCCCACCCTGTAAATTAAATATACCAACTACAAGATTGCACTACAGTGGAAAAAAGTTAATTTCCTAACCTCACAAGCTGTAGTGCGATCTTGGAGTTGGTATATTTAATTTACGGGGGGAGTGGGGGCCAGAGCCATCTCATACAGGCATCACTACAAAACAACACTTCCACATTGAGGTGCATGATAGCAGATTCCTGGAAACATGATCATAACTACACAACTAAGCTACAGCTCCACATGTACTTGCATGACAGGAAATGCATGGAACTGTGCCCACAGCTTTACATTTAAACTACAGCCTCATATATATCTTCATGATAGCAGATGCATGAGAATGTGCCCACAGCTTCACAACTAACCTTCAGACCCACATGAGTTTGCAAGGTAGCATAAGCCTCCCATGCTGCACATGGCTTCACAACTAAACAGCTGCCATGTGGTATCCTGCAACATGTTACAGTGCTGAGACAGACAGGTGCACAACAGGCACAGCACAGCAACAGCCCACCACAGTAACTCACTTAGCATTCCTTTGGTATTTGTCAAAAGAAATAGCCTTTATAAGGAACAAAGATTTGAGTGGCAGAATAAAGTTAAAATTAGTCTGAATAGCATTAAAATCTGCAGTTTCATACCATACCATTCAGAGATTTCATATCTAACCTCCACTTTCCAGTGCAGGTGGTCTGCATGGTTGTGATAGTCCTGCAGGTCATACTACAAGTATCTGTATTGTTTTGCTGGGGATGGGGATACCAGTAGCTTCTTAAAGCAGTTCAGCATGACCAAACTATGCATCCATCTTGTGAAATGGACCCTGTTGGGATACCAGCCAACACTTCACAAATGGATGTGCAACGGTTAGAGAAAATTATGCATTCCTTAACACACTAGGCTGGCACTGTCAGAGTGGCATTAGTATCAGTAGCCATCATCATGACTGTCCTGTAAAACAAGATGGTAGCCTGGGTTTCATGCTGGAAACATGAATTCTGAATTGCTAGCAATGGAGTATAGTGCAGTCATAAAGCATGACCCACATACATTTGCAAGGACTATGCATGAGCCCTGGAGCTCCGTGCATTGGTAGAATTTTGCAGACTTGAGCTGTTTCTTATGTCACCCATAAACTTCACTGAAATTAACAGTTCAAAGGCATGTTTGGTACTTAGGCTCATTTCAATACATGCTAGACAAACTGCTGTTTACTTGTGGCTTAAGCAGATGGTCTGTTATTTTAAATGTCAAACCATGCCCTGAAAGAAAACAACATCAGCAAAACCAGTGCAGCATTGTGCAGTAATTTTCAGGCAGCAAAGAAGAAGGACATATAGAAGACTCAATAACTGGAGTTACTTGGTGGTCAGTAGTACTGAAGTATTAAGTAAATCCCTTATGCGATGTACATGTGAGCATTTACATTACAACTGAGTACAGGAACATATATTTATCTGTAATATTGTTTTCATGCAATTTGCACCTCTGTGTATCCCATTCATAATATATGTAATTGCATATCTACACTGTAGGTGAGGAAAGGTAGCCTGCTATCAAGATTGCCTATCCCTATACTATCCTGAATATCTTACATGAGCATTAAGACTATGATGTGGAGGCAAGTTTCACAGCTGCCCCATGAGTATCCCAACAACATATCATGGGTCTCTTGTTGCCACATAGTTGACCCCAATCCATGTAGTCATTGAAGCCCACCCTTCACCCATATATCTCTGTGCACCACTGTGGGACTGACACCCCAACTGTCCTCATGCACATATCCATCCTACTAGCAGTCTGGAGTATCACTGGAGTATTATGTTGTCTATAGTATAGCATATATGTGGCACCTACTATGTTACTACCTCCTGTCCAAATCTGTTTTGTTCTATATACCCTTGGCAACCCACTATTAGTGATTGGTAGTCTACTATCACCAGCAGCCACCAGCCCACTTGCTGCCATAGATGTCCTTATGTCCTCCATAGGGATGGATGACAGAGGTTGGACCACTTCAGCCAAAGTGAGTATGACATCCTTCTATACGCATTCAGGAACTAATGGTTCCACATGTTAGGGAGAATGGGTGCTCACCAACCTCTGCTGGACCACATCTGGAAGACAGTGGTTAGTGACATAAATTCTGTTGGGAGGCAGAGTTTCATAGCACAGCAATGTTAGAAGTGTGTCAACAAAATGATCAGGTCAGTATCAAGAAGGCATACAGCTCTGCAGTGGAGAGATCAGCCACTGTAGGAGGGTGCACTTTCCACTGCAAGCCTAAGAGATGAGAAGGAGTTGCTATTGTCTCTACATGGAGATGATGAAGGAGCAAGTGTCATACCTGGAGGAGTGAACACAGGTTCTGGGAGTGGACAATCCTTACATGTCTCAGAGGGAGATGCAACAGGTTAGTAACCATATTGCATGTCTATATAACCCGTGCACAGTGTGTTGGCATGTCACAAATGCCACTGCATATGTTTTCCATCGGTATGTCAGGTGTGCAGGCACGAAGGAATGGTAGTGAAGGTATGTGTCAGTTGTACATTTTCATGATGTGTAGCACTGTTTGCATGCATAACACAGGACCTCAGATATAGAATGAATAAATACATGAGATCCTGTCTTGCAAGCCGACCCACTACTATAGTGACACTTCTGCAGGCTGGGACTGGACAATAAGCTGATGTCAGCACCTTCGCAGGATTCTGATGTTGGTGCCAAGACATAGATCAAGACACAATCAGATGTTACACAAGCAGTGTGTGTGTGTGTCACCCTCCAGGGTGGTCTGCACTGATTACACAAGGTAATGGTATAGACTCACCAACATCTGGGTTGCTGGCTGTGCATATGGATTTCTCAAAATACCAATTAGGGGGTTCCACCATGACTGAGAGCAAAAACACCTCTCCTTTTGTGGCTGCAGCAGCAAATATGCATACTGAATCCAATGTCTGTATACCCACCATATGCCAGCCTGGAATGGAATCCCAATGCCATAACATGTCAGGGCTGGCATCTGATATGTGAACAGCATTAAGAGATGAATCAGCAGATGTGCAAAGCTGCCATCTGGGCACAGTCTGCCTCTGCCCATTTCAACATGGAAATAATCACAGTGGTATCTGTTTTCCATGAGGCTGACACCAGTGCCTGCCAACACATTGGTGAGGCCATGGAGTCCAGTGACAGAACCATGCTAGGTGTCTCAAGGACTGTGGTTGAACACATTGCTTACATATACATTGCTGTGTGGAAGATAATAACTACTATTATCAGTGCCCTGTCTAGCAGTGTTTTCTTTGGTTGCGACAGGTGTGTACCCAAGGTACTTGCATTCAGAGATCATCACAAGCTGCACAGTCTGCTCCAGTAAGTCTAGAGATATTTTGCTGCACCTGTCAGGCTCCAGGGTCATAAACCCTTAGTACGTAAGGTCCCTTTCTCACAACAGCACATCTCTCTGTCACAGAGGGCCTGTAGTCCTGCCACTGCAGGCCAGCACAGTGACAGCAGATCATAGTCGCATAGTTGCACCGCAACCCAGTTACTGGCTCTTTATGCCACCTCCACCCCCACCACCCTCCCTGTCATCAGAAGACATTGTGTATGACACAAGGTTGTCCTTGTACAAGGCTCCTAGCTCTTCCTCTGGTGACATGCCCACCCAAGACAGATTATGATGTCAGCCATATGCCATTGTGTCCCTTGTTAGCTGTGCAAATGATGATGACTGTGATCCACTGCACTCTCTCTGTCCTGTGTGATATATGTGTCTGAGGCACAGCATGACTTGATAATGCAGTGTCAACATAACCTATAGCTAAGACTCTATGCATTATGTCACAAATGCCACTGCATATGTTTTCCATCGGTATGTCAGGTGTGCAGGCTCGAAGGAATGGTAGTGAAGGTATGTGTCAGTTGTACATTTGCAAGCATTTGCAATGGTATAACTTGCTGCTCATAAACTGCCTCCCTATAGTAGTGTCCTTAGGCTGCTAATTGTTATTAACCCTTAGTAGCTGATTTATTGATAAGGCAGTGTGTAAGGGCAATGGTAACTATTATACTGCACAGATGTGGAAATACTTATAAAAGCTCCCTAGGGCAGCACTCCTTTAACTGCATTAGCTGTGCTAGGAACTGTTTTATCCTTTCTCTGTGTGCTGCACTACTACAAAGTATCACATCTTGTACAGGGTAGTCCTACTGGCCATCGCACACCGTCCTGTCTCAGCACAGTCCTTTGTAGTGTTTGTTTTATGATAGTTTAATCTAATGCAGCATTTAAAAAGGTAGGGATAACATATACCACAATCCTTTCATTTCTGCTACTACCTAGGAGCATATAGCTATTGCTGAAATGTGTTTTACTATAAAGGGGCATTTAAATATTGCTTAGTTGTGTTTTTACACTTGCTACTATCAAGAGTTAGGAATTGTGCAACTGCTATTTTTTACTACTCTGATGCTGTGAAAGACTATATTATTTAAAATACAATGAAGTATTGTATTGTTTATTTGTTATATCTACATATATCTGTGAAAGACTATATTATTTAAAATATAAGAAATATTGTATTGTTTATTTGTTATATCTACATATATCTCTGTGAAAGCTTAGTATAACATGTCTAATCTTAATGTACTGTTGCTAACTCCTGTTTCTTATAACTATCTTGTTTCTCTTGCCTCCTTAAGTTATCCTGCTCTACTTGTGCTTCCAGCACTAATATGTAAGATGCTAAAGGACCCCCACCATTTATCAGCGACACACCTCACAGCCTATCTATCCTACAATCCCTCTATCAAGGATACTAAATGTATGCGTATTGAATAATTTCTGCCTGATTGTCTTTCTACTAGTGTACCATTGCTACAGGTGGTACAATACGTCTTGAGCTAGGGCACCCAGCAGCTTCCATCCCCTCTTCTTCTAGACATTAATCTCTGTCTCTCCCCCATCCTTTATAAATACCTCCTTTTGACTAGCACCCACCTTTCCCTTGTTGTACTCCAAATGACTCCCACTCTAATCAGCCTGCTATATTAGACCTGTCTACTAGGTGGCACCCTTTACCCAGCCACATCCCCTTCTTATCCTCTATTACATAGCTACTTACCTTATTTGCCCTGTTGTACCTGCATTGCTATCCAGTTCCCCCACCTTACCCCTTTACTACTTCTGTTGATGACTACTACCTTTTCTAGGCTCACTTCTCACTAGCCTTTACCACATCTGACTTTTCCAACTTACCTTAACAGATCAGTCCTGCTGATTGTCTTCTACTGATCTAGTCTCTGTTTCTACCTGCTCCATTCGCCCTACAGGCTCACTCTGCTCCCCTCCCTACCCCCAATTCCCACACACCCCCAGGGGTCCTACTCTCATACTTATTAGCCACACCTGCTCCTTTTCCCATAACTCTCTACACAATTCCCATTGGACTTCTACTCAGTTATCTCTCATCTCTTACCACTCCCCTCCAATCTCACCACACCCTCCTACCTTACACTCTCACCCTATATACTCCATATCCACATACATAAATCCAATAACCTATCCTTCCCAATGTCTAAGCCACCCACACCATTTCATGTCTTACTCTATTTAACTCCTTTACCACTTACACCCTTTACCTTTGTGTATTTACTCTCCTCCTATGAGCACACACTCCATCCTCACATTCATTACCCCAATCAACAAACCAGCTATCCAGCTGTACCAGTCCTGCTTAACCATGCAAACATAACATGCTCACCCAGCTACCTACTTGCCTAATATCATAGAATACTACACATTAAATATAACACACTACATCTCAGAAGATTGCTAGTTCTATACAGCATGTTCCCTAACCCAAACTATCTAGGACTACTCCTGTCATTAAAGGATGGTGATATTCACCCTAATCCTGGCCCAACAACAACTCCTATCACGCTACATAACCACAATCAGTCTACTAATTATCCCCTTACTAAACCATCTAACTCTCTCCTACTAGCTCATCTTAATATATGTAGCATTAACAACAAAGTAACCCAACTCCAAGCTCTATTAGAAGTCTACTCCTTCGACATTATCTGCCTAACAGAAACATGGCTTAAACCTGTTATCAAAGACAATAAAATTATCCCACCTGGATATAATATCCTAAGAATTGATTGAGTAGCCAAGGAGGGCGGTGGGGTTGCTATTATATTTAAATCTGGCTTAAAGCTAACCACATATAACTGTAATCTACCTCTAGCTTTCAATGCTGAGATTCTCATATCTAAACTTGAACTTAACAATGCCAAATCGATCTATATTATCTGTATGTACCTACCTCCTGGAAACAACAAAGACACCTTATAAATGATCCTTTTCTGGCTAGCCCAACACCTACCCCAAGAAACCATAATCCTAGGTGATGTAAATATAGATTGGAACTCCTACTTTAGCAGCTTCCCTACCACTCACATTAACCTATATGTTTTTTCTTAATCTATTACCTCCCCTACCAGAATAAATAACACTAACAAGAAAGAAAGCATATTAGACTGGATTCTTACAAACAATCATGCTCACATCTATAATTCTGGAACCCTCCTTGATGATATAAGTTACCATTCACTTACCTACATCATCAGACATAAAACCAATGCTCACATCCCACCCTCTATTAGAAATATCAGATCCAAAAAAATAATTAACCCTGATGTATTCCAAATGGAACTAAGAGCATGCAACTGGGTTCCGTTAAGACACCTCCCTTTAGATGATGCCGTTAATTACTTCAATTCTACCTTCCTCGCCATTCTTAACCACCATGCTCCAACCAGATCCATTAGAATTAAAACCAATTCTGCCCCATGGCTTTCTAATGAAACCAAACACAAAATTCATCTCAGAAATAAATATTGGAACAAATGGAGAATGACTAAAAACCCCATAGACCAAGAAACCTTTAGAATGATAAGAAATGACACTAAGAAAGCTATACTTTCTGATAAACAAAACTACTACCTACAATTCCAACAACCTAATCATAACAACACACAAACATTTTGGGAAAGCATTAACCAGCTACTCCACCCAGGGCAATCTACTACTCCCAACCCTCAGAATACTGACCAGGAAAATCCCATCCAAATAGCTAATACCTTCAATACCTTCTTTACAGATGCTATCCAGACACCAGCTAGTCAACTATCACCTAATACCTTCACTCTACCTTCCTTTACTTCAGCCCCACCTCCTCCTTTTTAATTCAAACCTGTCCCAACCACATTTATTCTAAACATTTTAAATAAACTGAAACCATGCTCTTCCTCAGCATACCAACTGCCTTCTGAATACCTAGTTATCAGCCAGAGCTATTGCCTACCCCATTTCTATACTGATCAATAGAACCATTACTGAAGGTCACATCCCTACCTTATGGAAAATTCTCTCACATAATCCCCCTCCATAAAGGTGGACACTCCACTGAGCTCTCAAACTATCGCCCCATTGCCCTACTTTCTCCTTTAGCTAAGATCATGGAGAAATGTATCCACAGGCAATTACCCAACCACTTAATTGACAATAACTTACTTTCCAACTGTCAACATGGCTTCAGACTATCACACAGCACTACCACTGCCCTCCTTTCCTTTACTGATTGCATTAACAGTAACCACAATCATAATTATCTTTCTTCAGCTCTATTTATTGACCTGTCTAAAGCATTTGACATGGTAAATCACCAGATTCTCAGAAACATACTACAATCTCTATCATTAGACCCTCTTTCCATTAAATGGTTCCAGTCCTACCTTGATAAACGACACAGGCAGTATTATGGCATAGCACTCTATCCACCCACTTACCCATTACCTTAGGTGTTCCTCAGGGGTCAGTACTAGGACCTCTCCTCTTCTCCATATTTATTAACGACCTTCATCTTGCCATCCCCCAAGTCACATGCATACAGTATGCGGATGACTCCACACTGATATGCTCAGCTACTTCCATCCAAGACCTTCACTCTTTTACTCAGAAGGTATTTAACACAGTTGAGCAATAGTTTACACAGCGCTGTCTTCTATTGAACCCCCCAAAAAACAAACTCCTCCTCTTCAATCTTACTCAAAAGTCATCTCCTCTTAATTTCTCTTTGACATCCACCAATAGTACTAATATCCCCTGATCCTACCACCAAATTACTTGGTATCACCATCAACAATAATCTCAACTTTGACATCCATATCAACAATGCTATAAAGGCTGTCAACAAAAAACTTGGCACTCTCTATAGGATTAAACCCTTCCTTTCCCCTACAGCTAAAACTACAATAGCTCACACTCATCTAATCTCTACACTCCTCTATGCCTCACCCATTTTCACCAATCTATCCAAGAATAACTTCAGTAAACTGGAAGTGTCATACAATAACATTGCCAGATTTGCCACAGGTAACCCATATAGAACCCACCATTGCATAAACTTCAAGCATCTAGGATGGCTGGAACTACAAAACCTGATTAAATTCCACCAACTAACCATTGCCTATAACATTTTTTATAACCCTTCCAATATTCCAATTTTATCTACCCCCATCACCCCCTATAAAAATCTGAGGTCCTTAAGATCAGCAGACAAACTGCTTGTACATACCTCTAAACCTAACAACAGAGATGGGGATTTTCTCTTCTCTAATGCTGTTGGAAAATCCTGGATTCTTCTTCCCAGTGACCTCTCTTCACTCTCATCTTTACCACTCTTCAAAAATAGACTTAAACTTTACCTTAAAACACACTGGCTATGCCCTTGTACTAAACCTGACTAGTCATCTATCTTTTCAAACTGGGCTTTCCCTATCCATTACTTCTCACCTACTGTTATACCTTCCTATTACTATTTTTTTATCATCTCTCTATATTGCATTACTTCTATGCTCTGTGGATACTGGTTTTTAAGTAAATACTTCATCAATATCACTACAAAATAAACTTCTTTTTTGCTATTGACTTTACCTGTATAATGTATTGAACCTGTGAAATACATTGTTATCATTCTTGCCCGCATTGAATATCCTATGCTGACCTGTATGCTGTACTACATATGTTATTGTTGTATAAATATTTTTGTCCTATTTGTTATTGTTATTATAGTTGTATCTCTTTGTTTATGTCTTGGAGCTTATCTCCCCGGGCCTCTACTGAAAATGGACATATATCCAGTTAGACTAGCCCTGTCAACAAATGTAAAATAAAATAAATAAAATAAATGTGTGCTGTGTGACACTGCACTGTAGTGTGCTCTTCATGGGCTCATGGAGCTTGAGTTGATCCTGCCACTTTGCTGTGCAGCCATTTAATGTCTGTCATTGTTTTGGGATATGTAATGCAGCTGTTGGTTGCTGTGTTTTGGTCTCACTGTCATTGATGGATGATGATGATGATGTGTTGGTTGTGATGTGACAGGTGAGGCTGTATCAGGTCCTTAAGTTCCTTTGATGAATGGCTGATCTGCATGCTTCTGCATAATCATATTGCGGAGCATGTACTATGGTGCAAACATCTTGCAAGCAGTGGCAATAGCATACTGTAGATCTTCCTACAGACATATCCAGATAGTGGAACAGTGCCTTCAGCAGGCTGATCACATGCACACTGATAATTCTGGTTTGCATGTGGGAAGCTTTATACTGCTTTTTGGTGAAGCTGTGTGTTTTCCATATGGGGATTTTCAGTGTTCCAGTGAGTGCACTGCATATGCTGAAGCCTTGTATGAAGCATAGAGTGAGAGATTGAAAGCCGTGAGCATACTGTCTTTGGCTGTATATATATGAGTGCTTTCCACAGTGCCCATAGTTACCAACTAGGTGACCCTGTAGAATTTCCCTATGCAGAAAGTGGCAATATAAATGACTTGTATGCCACATGCAGGAAACATGGACACTACTAGGGTGCTGTACAGACACATTAATTATCAATCCTTGTGCATTGAAGATTGTCTAGCAATTGATAGAATGGTAGCCCTTCTTAGTGACATACTATTGTCAACAGATACCAGGTGGGAACTTAATTGCCACATGTGTGCATTCTGTAACACCTAGTACCTTAGGGAAGTGGGTAAAGCCATGCAAACCACACTTGGTGGTGGCTCTCTTTCCTCCTTGGTGTGCCTACCCACATGTGGAAGTAATATATTGAGAAATGTATTGAATATTCTACAGGATGACATCTATTTTTAACCTAAAGTCTCCACTATTTGTCTCTGGAAAGCTCCTGTAGCAGTATGGTAAGAGCTACACAAATCTTCTTGTCCAGCAGTACTGGAAATCCATACATTCCTCCCAGTCCTTTTTATGAATGTTAAATGCCCATATGATATCTTTGTCAGCAAAGAAGTTATCTTTCACCTGCTGGTTAGTTAACTGATGGTGAGTAGTCCATTGTCAGTATGGATTCAGTTAGACAGCCTGCTGCAATTTCATGCTACCAGGAGTGAGTCAGTAGCACTGATGTTGGTAAGTGATGGTTTGTGAGCACCTTTTTCTTACTACATCTCCAGAGGTATCTTCATAATGTTTGCTGTTATGGAGATGCAAATTTTCTTGCACATGTAGTGTTCTTCATGGCCATATGCTGCAACCTTCTTTCAGTGCTGCTCACTCGCATCTTATTATGCACACCTTCATTTGCATATCATCATGCAGGTGTTTGCACACATGATTTTCTCTGCTGTTTTCCTTGCTGTTCCATATTGCTAGGTGATACAACAAGACAATATGCCTAAGTCTGGTTTCTTCCAATGTAACGACATGCCACACACTATGCAGTTTGACTAATTTCCAAAAAGAATGGTGAATTTATTTATGTTTATTCATTTATTTTATTTATTTTTTTATGTTTTATCATTAAAGCACTTTGGTGTAATCACTGCATATTACATGTGTTAGTAGTAACATAAGGTTTGTGGACTATCATCTGATCAGTACACAATGACATATACTGCATTTACTTCTTTTGTGCATGTGTATTGTAATAAATGCATTGTTATTCCATGATATCCATTCACCCAATACACAATAACAGCAGCAGTTCTTTGTGAAATACACAGGCGCATGCAGTAGGGAGCCAGTCAAACCAGTACAACTACAGGTAAAGTCAGTTTAGTGAAAAAGATACGCTGAAACAACTTTCTCCTTGAGTGGTGTTTTTCCTTTCTCCACTGTTGTGCAACATTGGAGTAGGTATCTATAAGTTCAGGAAGTAGGGGGGGTTGCCCATCCCACACATGGGGAGGTTCAGGTGGCTTGACCCCCTGCAAAGAAAGTTATCTCCAGTGTTCGGCAAGAAATATCTTGCTGTAACTTCTTTGCCGGACTGACCTCCACTGTAGTTGCATTTGATTGATTAAATCAAATCTGTGCAATAAAGATGAATGCAGAACTGATAGAGAAATATATTTCTGTGTAGAAGTCAAACAGTATGCTTTGATATTGCACTGATCCTAGCACAATTTTGCACAACACATATTGTAACAGATGTACTTCTGTTCCATGACACCCATTGACTAAATGTGCACTAATAGTAGTAGTGCTTTTTACAGTATACATATTTGCTTAATAAAAAGGAATGAAGAACAGGCAGGGGAATTTAAATTTCGTAATACAGGTGTGATATTATGCTTTAATATTACAGTAACAGTAGCATTGCTTTGCAAAACATGTATTGTAATTAACAAAATGGTATTCTGTGATACTAATTTGTACAATATATAGTAACTGTGACTGCTTTGTACAATATACAGGTTTGCATAATAAAAATGAAAGCAGAAAGGAGGGGGAAGTATTATATTCCTACTGGCAGCTCTGATAGTATCCTTTAATACTGCACTGACAACAGCACTCTTTTGTGCAACACAAACTCCATGGCCCACATTTGCATTTGCCCAATACACACTGATAGTGCCACTGCTATGTTGTTGTTGTCTTTCGGCTTTTCCCGGTTAGGGGTCACCACAGCGGAACTCCGGTCCGTTAATGATTGGCAGTAGATTTTCACGAACGCCGAGGTGCCAGTTAGATGTTCAACCTTCAACGAAGGCACACCCATTTACACATGTCTTTCGAATGCCCACCCAACTGCAGGGAGGATATGCAGCCTCCACACAGAAGGCACTCCTCGCACTCCAGCCGAGAATCGAATGGGAGAACCTCTTGCTGTGAGGCAACAACGCTACCGCTGCACCACCGCGGATAGTGCCACTGCTATGTGTAATGTATATTAAAGCACTCTGCATTAAAACAACACTGCAGCATTCTTACTGTACACTGCCAAAAAGCAGTTTTTATATAGGAGACATAGAAAAAAATGTCTAGATCTGATATTGTCCTTTTCATTCTTCCTCAACGAATTGGTTACAGATCTGATCCTCGGATTTGACTCTGCCGCATACTTCAGAATTTGGATCCAACTCTTGAGGCTCTCCTTGTACCCATAATGCCCTAGTCCATCCTCAATACCTCAGATCTCATTTACCTCCATTGTGCTCAGACGTAGGGTCCTTCTGTTGCAGCATTTTGTCAAGTTTACAACTGTTTTTTTTTTTTCCGTATTTTAAAGTTTAACTTTCTTTTCTAAAAATTCCATCTTTCATTACTACAACCTCCCTCTTAGTTTCCTATTTCTTTTTCTATGTCAGGACTGTAGTTACTATATTTTTATAGTAATTTTCTAATTTACGATAATTGGTAATTGTTTTTCTCTATATAGCCATTCTGTCCTTCCTACGCTTTTTTACAGGGTAATTGTTAATTACCATTGCTGATAACTTATTTTTCTGTAATACTTTTTTTCAAAAAAAAAAAAAAGACTTTTTTTTTTATTTCTCTATTGTCCTTTCCTTCTACTGTCATGGCTGACAAGCTGAGAGGTTTTAAAAGATGCACTTCTTGTGAGCACAAAATTCCCAACTCAGATGCCCACAAGGAGTGTGTATATTGTCTTGGAGTAGCTCTTCTGAACACCAGCTGCTCAATATGTGCAGCTTTCAATAGAAGGGCTTTAGCTGGCAGACACAGCAAATGTACTTAAGGGTCTACTTCCTCCCTCAACTACATCTTCTTCATGGGCTCAAACCTCTGTTAAAACCCGTAAAACTCCATTGGAGTATAGAACACATTCACTGCTGAAGTCCCCCAAGACTTCTTTGGAACCACAACCTAAAATTTCAAAAACATCAGATCCGACTTCATCAGACCTGAAAGTACACACTCTGGATCCAAAATCTTCAGATCCTAAAACTTCAGATCCAGTTATTATTTCAGCAAGCCCTACAGTTCAGGTTACAGATCTCAGGTCCTTGGATCTGAAACCCAGTGCATCATACACTCTCAGAGATCGTTCACCCGAGAGTCTGTTGGATCCAGTCTCCCTTAGGCTCCAATTACCTTTTATGCAAACTCCCAAAAAGCACTTTTGGCCCCAGTCAACCACATCATCCACCAGGTCCTCCAGAAGTCTTTCTGATGTGGCTGTGGATAGGCTGACAAGAAAATTCCTCAGAGCTCAGTTCTAGATGGGGGTTATCTCAGCTGCATCTGCAGATGGATCTTTGAGTCTTCCAGCCACTACTTACACAGTGCTATCTCCTTTACAGATCTGTCCTTTCGTTTCATAGCCCTAAGATCCAGCAGCTCTGAAAGTTCTAGAATTGGATCTGAATAGAATTACCTTCTTGACTCCGATAGCATCCCTGACTAGTTCTGCTCCTATTCCTTTGGATCAGAACAAGTCTCAGATCTGAAACATTGGCATTGGATCTGCAAGGCTGGGATCTGCTCTGATGATATTGGATCCATCCCTGCCCTTTGGAGCCTTGCTGCTGGACAGCTCAGGTCTGGTTCCCTCCTCCAAGCATGGATCTGTTCAGAGTCATGATTTTACCTGTACTGGAAGTCTCTGCTCCAGTGTGGATGCCCACTGCCTCTCTGGATCCAACTGCCTTCAAGGTTGTGGAAAGGCTTTTACTCTTTCTATAGATCCAGTCTGTCACCCCATGGATCCACCTCCATTCCCTCTTCAGTTCTAAGTTCTGAGTCCATCATCCCTATTCCACAGGGATAGCAAGTTCCACCTAGCTTCCAGTCAGTCCCCATAGAGGAACTCCACCTCTTTTCTGATACCTCCCCTGATCATCCCCCTGAGAAGATCCATCAGAAGAGGACATGAAAGAGGAGACATATAGATTCCCTGTTGGAAACTCTCACTGAAGATACTGATTTAGAGGAAGGCGAAGGGTCTCCCAGATCACCATCTGATGATGTCTCTTTTGGAGAAAGATTGTTGGTCTGCCGATAATCTTTCTGCAGCAGAGACAGTGTTTTTGGAGACTTTTGGTTCTGGCCCATCTACATCTTGGGTGACCTTCCCTGGTGGATGAGCTTATTGATCTGGTCTTTCACTGGGCATAGAAGAAGCTAGATTCCATTGAGCCAATACTACATTGACCTGACTAATTCCTAGCCCACCCTAAAAATAAACATCCCTGGAACAAAAGAGTCCCTGTTGATGCAATGGTGGTGGTGGCAGCCACTAAAAAGAGCTAACAGAACAGAGCTTGTCTGTCCCCCCACCAAACAGAGAGTCTAGGGCACTGGACATATTCAAAAAGTGAGTCTTTGCCTCAGTGACACTTGCCTTGAGGTCCCTTAACTATCTGGCATACTTTACAAGGCTACAGAGAGATTTAGCCAAAGAACTGTCAAATTCTCTCTCTCTCTCTCTCTCTCTCTGTCTCTGAGTCCACATGTGCAGAAAATTTTAATAGATCGGCTTCTCACCTCACCACTCTTTTATCAATTTCCAGTGCGTCCATGAGGGTCCATATTAAATTATCGAACTTTTCAAAGTTCGAATGTCATATGGTCAACACCATATGATTGAACTTTGAAATGTTCAAAGGTGAAAGGCAGTGGATCCGTATGCGCAGAATGGGAAAATTTATTTTTTTGTACTGAAGTGTGGTCTCAGAGTTGGCATATTTAAGTAGGGGGGGTGCAGGAGTGCTTGCCCCCCTGCTCAGAGCATTAAGGTAATTGTTTTTTTTTTTTTACGATTTTATTATATATTCGAAGATTTAAGTTTCGCTCATATGTTGTCGAACATATGAGGTTCAAAATTTTGAAGCTTCAAATATATAATATAGACCCGTCCATGAGGTTGACTTCTCATGCAGCTGAAGGTGCCGTACGGGCATCAGGTTCAGGCACTGCTGTAAGGAGAAATGGCTAGATGTGGCTGTGTGACTTTGTGGTGCCTTTCAAGGTATCTTTCATCAGTACTTCCTTTGATGGAACATCTTTGTTTGGTCCATCAGTGAAAGAAAGACTTACCTGCAGAAAACAAGAAGGAAAGACCCTGTCTGCCATGGTAATCAAGTTTTCTACCCCTCAGCAAACCTTCCAAGATCCATGAGGAGACAACTCCTTCAGAAGCAGAAGAGGCAGTTCTAATGGTAGTTGCTACCCTCGAAGCAGAGGAGGGAGACCTGCAAAGTCAGGGTTTCCATGATTCATATCTGGATAGGCCCTATCAGCACTCTTGAAGTGCTGCTCAACTGCTGACCTTTGGAGGCAGTCGAGGGATGATTATCCTTGCACCCAGATACCTGTGCTGCTATAACAAAATGTACCATGGTGCTAAAAATAATATCCATTTTCCAAGTCCCAATCTACAAAAGGAAGAAGCTTAATGATGTTCCACCCAGTCAGAGAAAGGCAGCAGCACAAGAAATTCAAAAGCTGCTAGACGAAAAGAGTCATCCAGGAGGTCCCACCAGACCAAACAGGAACTGGAACTTGCTCACGTTTTTTTTAGTGTCCAAAAAGACAGGGGGCTTGAGACAAATTTTAGATCTAAGCAAACTGAACCAGTACATGAAAAAGTCAAAGTTCCGAATGGTCATGGTCCAGACAATTCTGCATTTCTTAGCAAGGATGATTGGATGTGCTGTATAGCTCTTCAGGATGAGTACTATCACATCAAAATAAACAGACTCTCCAAAGACACTTACACTTTTAGCTGGGAGCTAGTCATTACCAATTCAGAGCCTGTCTTTTGGACTCAACACATCCCATAGTGTGTTCACCAAATGTATGGCAATGGTGGCAGCTAACTTGAGACTAACAGAATTCTGAATGTTTCCATACCTAAAAAAGCAAAAAAAATCACTAAAATAGCCAAAATGGACCAAAAAGTGATGGAATTCAATCAAAGGAAAAAAACAATAGTCCAAAACCATTGATTTATTATATAACAAAGCTTTCACATCAACAGACTTCTTCAGTACAAGTTGTAACCCGTTAATATATAACAAGCCAGCAAATAAAATTCAACATAATTAATCACATATTACAACTAAAGATTATACACTTAAAATATACAAAAGTAATAAAATCATTTATAATGCTTCCTATTTCACAAAACTGTATAAGGAGAGCTTTGCACATACTACCTATATTATAATATTAAGTTACATAAGAGTGTTTCTGTTTTAATAATGGTTTCAAACTATTGGTAATATTTAATCCTGGTGGATGGTCAGCCCAAAAATAAATACTCCATTTCTACTCTTCAGTTTCTGTCTTGTTTGTAAGATTACCACCCCTATTCCTCAATGTTATTTGTTATAAAACACAAAACTTAAAACTATGCTGTGCCCCATTCATCATAACATGTTTAGCCAAGGCATTGGTGGTGACATTTCTTCTGATGTCAGATATATGCAAAGTAATTCTTTCTTTTTGTTTCGAATTAGTCTTCCCAATATAGAATGATTTGCAGGCTGTACAATTCACCAAATAGACATCTTGGGTATTACATGTTGCATATTCCATAAAAATAAATTTCTTATGTGTATAAGGATGTATAAATTCATTAGATGTATTTATATATCTGCAAAAATTACAGCTATAATACATAATAGATTTTAGAACATCATTTCTCACTACCTTAGTCTTTCTTATACCTAAATCTTTGTTCCACAGAATTTGTTTCAAATTCCTAGCTCTTTTATAGGTAAATTGCAGTTACTCTCCTCTAATTTTACTTAGCTCATTATCAGATTTAAGTATAGCCAAAAAAAAAAAAGGAAAGTAGATAATGCCCTAGCGAGACATTGTGCTAGGTTCCCTAATCACAGCTTTCTGTTTAGGTCCATTGGACAAGTGGCACCTGACACTGGGGGCTCCCTATCAGTTATTATTGGAAAAACATGAGTTATTGTGGCAGCTTCGTTTGGATTCAAGTAGACCACCTGGTTTAAATGAAGTTATATCTATAACATGTATTTTAAAATTAAGAAGCTTTACTAGGTAATATTAGCCTTAGTGTTTGTTTGAGCAAGTAATATAGGTAACTGATTAACAGTAGTGAGGAAAATATATACATATACATATATATTTATTTATTTTTTAGATGTAGACATACAACATATTTTTATGCCAGTTTTAGAATTAGTTTAGTATTAGATGTGTATTTTTACATGCTATGTAGAACACTGTAACATGTGTTGAACAAAGTATCTAAAATTTACTGTTTGATTAGTAATATGTAGGATATTTTTACATCTTTACACTTATACCTGTTAAAACTATGTCTTGTACATGGGAGGGACATGGTGGGTTTGTTGTGTTGTTATTGGTTAGAATTAATTAATGAGGGGGTGTTCTTTATTATATTAAGAGGTGTTTTTAAATGATTACTTGTCTGATAAAGTCTGGCAATTGAGCCTGACGAAAAGCGCTTTACATTCATTTTGTTTTTGTTCTATTTTTTATTGCATTTATTAAACCTGTGGAGGGCAGTTTCTCATTTACATTGGTGGTGCTCTCAGTTTGTTACTATAGCCCAATTCTTTTTTATAACAGATCTTATCTGAGGAGTACATCTGTTGTATTTCATTATATATCTAACCAACAGTTCTTTATCTCTTATGTTGGAAGTAGATTCCAGATGGTCATTAGGTGGGGCCCTCTTTCTTTTACTTCTAACAATTAACTTATTATTCTCTACTAATTGTGTATTGTAACATCTTACCTTAAAATCTGAAGCCATAGCATCTAATTCTTACTCACAACCATCATTGGTAGTGTTTAGCCTACTGGCCCTCAAAAACTGACTTTTTACAACATTCTTATGTGTATACCCAGGTTGCATGCACATATCTTGTCACCTGCACATTTTTCTTATAATCAAAATATGGATAATTGTACGTTATACTAACATCTAGGAAATTAATAGTAGTATCTGAACAAGACGTATTAAATAATAAAAAGTTAGTTGTGCTTTGCAAGTATACCACAAAAGCTTCTAGTTCTTTTATCATCCCTTTCCACAACAAAAAATGTCATCCACAAATCTTTTATAAAAAATCAAACTTGTATTATGAAAATTATTAGATTCATAGATGACTTGCTCCTCCCAATGTGCTAAAACTACATTTGTATAAGTATTTGCCACAGGGGTGACCATAGCTACCCTCAGCAGCTGATGAAAAAAGCTCTCATCAAACATAAAAACATTGTTAGAAGGCACTATATCCAACACAGAGTATAACATATTGATCTTAGTCACATTGAAGCCAGTATAAGAACTAAGAAATTTTCTTACAGATTGTATTCCTATATCATTAGGTATAACTGTGAACAGTGACTTTATGTCTAAGGTAACCAAAAGTACTCTCGAAATGCTATTCTCTATTGACCAAATATGTAAAGATGTTAAAAATTCATTTACACCTTTAATAAAACTTTTACTGTAATGCAACATAACATGCAACTCTTTTTCTGCATATTTTGATAAAGCAGTAGTAATCCATCTTTTTCCCAATACAGTCGGTCTCATTGGTAGGTTAGTGATGGTTTTATGAATTTATGGGAGACGGGTTTTCTTAATATAAATAATTATATAGCTCTGGTGTGATGGAGCACTCCATTAATAAATCATATAAAAAGTTTTCACTTTATAAATGATATCATTCACCTGCAAACGGTTAATCATCTTAAAAGAGTTCTCATCCCTTAACAATTGTAACATCCAGTTATTGTAATCATCAGTATTCATGATTGTTACTCTTCCTCCTTTGTCTGTTTGTTTAATTGCTATAGCCTTCCGAGCTAATAGCCAATTCAATGCATTTCTTTCCTCGATGTTAAATTGTAGTATCTATTACCACTTTTCTTAAAAAATAGATTATGTAATTCATTTTTACACATTTTATAAAACACTTTTATACATGGTGTGCCATTGGGTATAAAGGTACTAGTGTGTTTAAGCTGTAAATCATAATAACTTTCACTATTCTTATACATATTTTTTAAATCTAAATTCCTTACAAAAAACTTGAAGTCTGATAGGGCATCATTTAGATTCCTATCTTTTGCTGGAATATAAGTCAGGCCCTTGTCCAATAACTGTAACTCAACATCAGTGAAGTTATTAGTAGACAAATTTAAAACAGTATTAGTACTACTAAAATTTACTACTTTATCACTACTTGGCTTCTGGTTGTTAGTGCTACCTTCATGAAGGTTGTAATCCCCATCTGTGTCTGTGTGGTTAGTCCTCTTTCTGTTTTCCTTCTGCTCTTGCTTCTCCCTCTCATTCTGCTTCCAGACCTCCCTTGGGCTGGGATCTGAAGTGGAAGTTTCAGCTGTGATGTCTGTTGTGCAGTTGATGGTGTCTGAGCTAAAAAGGCGTTTTTGGTCACACAACTGGCTCATTTAGATACTGTTCTTCTTGCTGGTGTGATTCTGTTGATAAATCCACCATTATTTCATTGTTGTTCATTACTATATTAACGGCCATGTTTTCAGTATCTGAATTGTGTAACCTCTCGGCTGTTAGTGAAGGGAAGGCATCTAAGTCACCTGTTCAAGTTCCCATGCGAGCTTGTTGGCTGATAGATTCACTAGGGAATACTGTATTCTCTGTAGTATTGTATACGGCAGTTAATTGTGTAGGAATGCTGCTATTTTGTGCTGTTGCAGAATTATTAAAAGAATTAGGGTTGATAGAGTTCCTAGGACAATGAAAGACTGTTTCATTAATGAATAGCGTTCCTAGGCCAATGAAAGACCGTTCCATTAATGAAATCATTCACATCACAAATAAATTTCTTCTTTTTTATAGATATTAACTGGGATTCAAAACAATCTTTTCTTTCTACCATTGACTGATATTCATTGATGGCAGAATTAAAATAAGATGAATCAACAAAGTCTTACTCCATTTTCTGTATATTGGCCAGAAATTCCTCTTCAGTAGGAAGAAAAAAGTCATTCATGAGTCTCATATAACTAAGGCTCAATTCCAGGTTAAGCTCTTGCCATCTTTTCAATAGTTCCAGATAACTATTGCCATAAGTTGGCATTTTTGTTATCCTTAAGCCTCTAGGCACAATACCAGCTTCTAAATAAGCCATAAAATTAAATCTTTGTAACTGAACCTGATGCTCCAGTTCGTGCAGCTTCTTCTTACAATTCAAATCCATTGTGTTACTGAACAAAACTTCATG
The DNA here is from genome assembly GCF_019279795.1 of Protopterus annectens. NCBI lineage: Eukaryota > Metazoa > Chordata > Ceratodontiformes > Protopteridae > Protopterus > Protopterus annectens. The sequence goes on from NC_056751.1 coordinate 66,896,981, forward strand.
CCCTTTGATAGACTGGGAAACCATGCTTAAAAAAGGATTCTCTTTAGCAGCTAAAGCCTGGCTAAAGGAATGCACTGTACCAGTTACAGTTCCTGTAGCTGACATAATTCTAAAAATAGCTGGCTAATAACAACAAACCGACGTGCTGTAGACAATGCTCCCAAATGTATCAAAACAGCAAAAAATCATCTAAAACAGCCAAAATGGACCAAAATGCACAAAAATCCAATCAAAAGAAAAAAAAACAATGGTCTGAAACCATCAATTTATTCTATAACAAAGCTTTCAAGTCAACAGACTCTTCTTCAGTGTTAACTAAAAACAGACTAGCTGTAACCCATTAATATTTAACAAACCAGCCAATAAAATTCAACATAATTAATCACGTTACAACTAAAGATCATACAATTAAAATATACAAAAGCAATAAAAACATTTATAATACTTCCTATTTTACAAAACTGTATAAGGAGAGCTTTGCACATGCTACCTATATTATAATATTAAATTACATAGGAGTGTTTCTGTTTTAATAATGGTTTCAAACTATTAGTAATATTTAATCCTGGTGGATGGGCAACCCAAAAATAATTAATCCATTTCTGCTCTTCAATTTCTGTCGTTTGTAAGATCACCACCCCCTATTTCCCAGTGTTATTTATGATAAAACGCAAAACTTAAAACTATGCTGTGTGCCATTTGTCATATCGTGTTTAGCCAAGACATTGGTGGTGACATTTCTTCTAATGTCAGATATATGCAAAGTAATTCACCCTGAGTATATACATAAGAATGTTGTAAAAAGTCAATTTTTGAGGGCCAGTAGGCTATAAACTACCGATGATAATTTTGAGAAAGAATTAGATACTATGACTTCAAATTTTAAGGTAAGAGGTTATAATACACAATTAATAGAGAATAATAAGTTAATTGTTAGAAGTGAAAGAAAGAGGGCCCCACCTAATGACCATCTGGAATCTGCTTTCAACATAAGAGATAGAGATCTGGCTGTTAGGTATATAATGAAATACAACAGATGTACTCCTCAGATAAGATCTGTTATACAAAAGAACTGGGCTATACTTACATCTGATAATGAGCTAAGTAAAATTATAGGAGAGAAGCCGCAATTTACCTATAAAAGAGAAAGGGATTTGAAACAAATTCTGTGTTACAAAGATTTAGGTGTAAGAAAGACTAAGGTAGTGGGAAATGATGTTCTAAAATCTATTACTCCATGTTATAGCTGTAATCTTTGCAGGTATATAAATACATCTAATGAATTTATATGGCCTTATACACATAAGAAATTTATTTTTATGGAATATGCACCATGTAATATCCAAGATGTTGTCTATTTGGCAAATTCTATAGCCTGTAAACCATTCTATATTGGGAAGACTAATCAGAAATTAAAAGAAAGAATCACTTCGCATATATCTGACATTAGAAGCAATGTCACCACCAATGCCTTGGCTAAACACGTTATGATGAATGGCGCACAGCATAGTTTTAAGTTTCGTGTTTTATCACAAATAAGACTGGGGAATAGGGGTGGCAATCTTACAAACAAGACAGAAATTGAAGAGTAGAAATAGATTAATTATTTTTGGGCCCACCATCCACCAGGATTAAATATTACTAATAGTTTGAAACCATTATTAAAAGAGAAACACTCTTATGTAACTTAATATTATAATATAGGTAGTATGTGCAAAGCTCTCCTTATACAGTTTTGTGAAATAGGAAGTATTATAAATGTTTTTATTACTTTTGTATATTTTAATTGTATGATCTTAAGTTGTAGGATGTGATTAATCATGTTAAATTTTATTGACTGGCTTGTTATAAATTAATGGGTTACAGCTTGTCTGTTTTTAGTTAACACTGAAGAAGAGTCTGTTGACTTGAAAACTTTGATCTGATATTGTTAATCCTCGTTCATTCCTTATGCATGGGTATCAGTTCCGAGCTTGGAACCGAGCCGGCCATTTTCCAAACTCACGTCAGCTTCAAACTCTCGAGCTAAACTCTTACCTACAATCCCCCTCTCCCTGTTACCTCAGATTTCGTTTGCCGCGTTGCCATCTGGTCGTGTCAAGCTACTTCTCTTGAGCTAAGTACAGTCAATTGTTGTTTAATTGCTTTGCAAATTACTTTTCTGTCAGAAAAGTTTAGTTTTTATTGTCTCTTGCCCTATCACATCTAGCGTTCATAATTTCCTCAGGTTTTTTTTTTTCCTGTCCTTTACTTACCCCTTTTACTGCGAGGTAATTTTCTCCTTATCATCGTTGGTAATCCTTTTCCCTTTCTCTTTCATACCTTCAGGCACTCTCTTGTACCATTGCTGGTACTTTTCTATTTGTTAATATGGCAGATAAAAAAGGTAGTCCAGGGTTTAAGTGGTGTTCTGATTGTGGACACAAACTGCCTCCTTCTGATGCACACTCTTTATGTGTTTATTGTTTGGGAGCTTCACATTTATCTGTTGAACCACCTTGTACTATTTGTGAGAATTTTTCTAATAGAACTTTGTTAGAAAGGAAAAACAAGCTGATACTGAAGGGACTTCTAAAATCTCCCTTTTCAGAGGCTATTTCTGGGTCAGAGGTCTCAACCCCTCCTAAAGCCCATAAGAAAATGAATATTTCTACTAAGGCTAAATCCTTGCCTTCATCCCCGGCTGGGGACTTTCACCAACCAAAATCTAAAAAGGCTAAAATTTTGCCTCCGGATCTCTCTCAGTCAGCCCCAGTGCTTTTGGTGCCCAGACCTTCGGCACTGAGGCCTTCAGCTCCATTAGTAATTTCAGCTGCGTCCTCTCCTGCAGCTTTCTACATATCGGCACTGAGGGGCTCCTCGGTTCAGACTATTACCACTGTATCGGCACCGACCATTCAGTCGGCGCAGACCTTGACCTCATTGACTCCTTGATCTTCCTCGGAACCGAGGCCTTTATTGTTGACTCCAGTTTTGTCGGTTCCACCTTTGGCACCGACAACCACTTCGGCACCGATCTCTGTGTCGGTGCAGACAATGTCATCAGCACCGATAACTTCTTCGGTGCAGACTACAGTAGTTCAGTCTTTCTCTGCACCGTTGTCCTTGGTGCGGTCAGATGAGATTGGCACCGAGTCTGCCTCTTTTGTGGACAGGTCTGTTTCTCCTTTAGTCTCTGTGAGGTCCACTAGAAGTCTTTCTGAACATGATGTATTGCATCTTGTGGACCAGGCATTCTTGGCCAGAGGTATTCCACCCCCCAGGAACTATCCTTCCTTGGGAGGTGATCACCCATCTCCAAAGACACCTTCTTATTCTCCTCCTTCATTGCCTTTGAAGTCCATGGATATAGTACAGTCTTCCCCTTTTGCGGTTCCATTTATGGATCTCACTAAGGAACCGCAGTTGCCTTTGTGGCAGGAAGGTTTTGCTATGACCCATGATGTCAGCTGTGATACGCATAGCTTGCTGCTCCACAGCCATCTAGGGACTCCGAGTCGGCAGGCTGAGCCACTTAGGGAGGAGTGACCCCTGTCCTAGACATACACTCCTCTCTGGGTGGACCAGCCTTCCAACTGATAGAGAAGGCTTTCACTGCTGCTGGTGATACCGAACTGTCTATACCTCTGCCCTCCTCTGGTACGCTGGTTTCACAGGTCGCACCTAGCTAACACTAGGTGCAAGGGCCTCAGGACATATTCCCTCAGGAATTCCCTTTTCCGTTGTCTTCCCCAGCTTCTCCCACTGAGGAGGTCCACCGGAAAAGTTTGTGTAAGAGGAAGCACATCAACTCCACAGAGGAGTCCCTCACCGAAGACACAGATTTTGATGAGGGGAAGAATCCCCTCGATCACCCTTTGAGGTATCCTTTGGCGATATTCTTGAAATCCTGAAACAGAGAGGTGACTGGTAGCCCTCTAATCCGACCCCTGAGGAATATGTGTTCCTGCAGGCCTTTCGCGCCCGGCCCCCTACCTCCTGGGTTACTCCATCTGCCGATGAACTTGTCAAGTTCATCGTGCAGCGTGCTTGGAAGGCCTCTGATACTGTTGAAGCTATTTCCCGGAGGCCAGATAAGACCTTGTCCCCTCCTGCTTCAGATCCCCATTGGTTCAAAGGTCTTCCTATAGTTGCTTTGGTGGTGGCAGCCGCAACAAAAAAGGATCTGGCAGAAGAAGAAAGCCAGACTGTCCAGCCACCTAACAGAGAGCCCCGGGCCCTGGACAGAATACGGAAGCACACCTTTGCTTCAGCGACCTTTGCTATCAGGTCCCTGAATTATATGGCACATTTTACCAGGCTTCAAAGGGATTTGGTTTCTGAGCTCTCTGAAACCTTGGCTGGTGCAGTGTTTGATGAGGTCCGTGACAAAGTGGCCTCTCAGCTGGCCACCATTGAGTCTATATCTAACTCCTCTATGCGATTGATATCTCATGCATCAGAAGGAGCAGCTAGAGTGGCAGGTTCAGCTGCGGTCTTGAGACGACATGCCTGGATGCACTTGTGCAACTTTGCGGAACCTTTTAAGTCTTCCTTTCTTAATGCCCCCATTGAGCCCTCCTCGTTATTTGGACCCAAAGTTAAAAGCACACTGGCCAGATGTGCATAAGACGGTAAGACCCTTTCTGCCGTAGGTGTCTGTTATTCTTCCCCTCAATGTGCTTTCTCCCGAAACCAAAAGAGTGGGAAGATATGGTTCAAGAAATCTCAGGGTCCTTTCCATGACGCACAGGCCGAGTTCTCCCCCAGAGGCAGAGGGGGAAACTCACAGGGAAGATGCTCCTTTTGGGGCAGAGGGAGACTGTGTAACCAGGGTTCCAGGGATTCCTTCCCTTATCAATCCTACAAGCGCTCCTGAAGAGTGGCCCAACTCCTTTCCTCTGGAGGTGGTTGGGGAATGTTTCTCTTTGTACCCTTCTGCCTGGCTAACCATCACCACCGATTCTTGGGTACAAAGTATCATAACCAGAGGTTATCATATCCCCTTCGATCTTTGTCCCATTCCTTCAAAAAATCTTCCCGACGTTCCACTCAGTCAAAGGGAAGAAGCAGCATTAGAGATAGAAAAGCTGCTAAGAAAAAGAGTCATCCAAATAGTCCCTCCAGACGAGATAGGATCCGGATTCTACTCAAGACTATTTGTGGTGCCAATTTTGGATCTCAGTGTTATTGAACAAGTTTGTGAGAGCACAAAAATTCCGGATGGTCACTATACAGTCTATCCTCCCACTTTTGGAAAAAAGATGATTGGATATGCTCTATAGATCTTCAAGATGCGTACTACCACATAAAGGTGGACAGATAATCAAGAAGATTTCTGTGCTTCCGTGCGGGAGCCAGTCACCGCCAGTTCAGAGTACTGCCCTTCGGACTCTCTACAGCCCCCAGAGTATTCACAATGTGCATGGTAGTTGTCACAGCTCACTTGCAACTTCAAGGATTCCAAGTGTTTCCATACCTAGATGACTGTCTCATTTCTGCCTCCACCAGACATCTACTGGAAAAAGCCCTGACATACTCTCTCCTTGCTGCTCAAAGGCTAGGCATAACCATAAACTGGCAGAAATCCAATCTCACCCCATTTCAATCAACAGAATTCATAAGGGTTATCTTGGACACAAAAAACTGCAAAGCTGCTATTCCAGAGCACAGAATTTTAAGGATAAAGCAACAACTAATTCCAATCCTTTCAAAGGAAAAGTCCATGGCTCACTCGGTTCTACAGCTGTTGGGTTCCATGGCAGCCTCCATCACCATTGTTCCCCTGGCCAGGTTTCACATGAGGCTTCTACAATGGCTACTACTCACCCAATGGTATCCTTTTCAGCATCCTCTTTCAGCCATGATTCGAGTAACCCACAGGTGCAAACAGGATTTAAATTGGTGGATGACACACAATCTCTCACAATGGTCTCACCCCTTTTCCTCCCAGCAACCCAAGGCCACAGTGACCATGGACACCTCCCTGATGGGGTGGGGGGGCTATGTCAGGGACAGACAGTCCAAGGCACTTGGTCCCAACTGGAGGCCCATCTGCATATAAATGTTCTAGAGCAGAGGGAGGTGCTTCTGGCGTTGCAAGCATTCCATCCCCTGCTGCCATCTGGGACAATTGCGATTCAATCAGGCAACATGGCGGTGGTCTGGTACATCAGCAAGCAAGGTGGAACTAAATCTTACCCCCTTTGTCGAGAGGCCATGAGGATATGGCAATGGGCGATGGCTACCAACTGTTTTCTTCTAGCAATGTACATTCCCAGGAGTTCCAACTTGATAGCAGATAGACTCAGCAGGTGCATTCTGCAACTTCATGAGTGGTCCCTGGATCCCTTGATAGCGACAGAGATCTTCCACCGCTGGGGCCGTCCTTGCTGTGACCTGTTTGCATCCCCAACCAACTACAAATGCAGCAACTACTTCACCCTGATTCCCCCTCTGTGAAAGTCACCCAGGGATGCTCTAGTCCACGATTGGCCCTCGGGTCTTCTCTACGCATTTCCACCCTTTCCTCTCATTCCCCAGTTTCTGAAGAAAGCCCAGTGGTTGAAGAGCAAGGTAATCCTCATAACACCATATTGGCCATGGCAGATTTGGTTCCCATTCCTTTGAACTCACCTACTAGATCGACCATGGATGCTCCATCCAATCCCGGAGTTGATCTCACACCCACAGAACCTGATTCATCCCAACCTGAACAGCCTGAAGCTAATGGCTTGGCTACTCCAATTCCCTTGATTGCCAGGCAGAATGATCTTTCTTTACCAGTATGTGATATTCTCATTGTTTCTCATAAGTCTTCCACTAGAATTACTTATCTCAGCAAGTGGAAAAGATTTACCTGTTGGCTGAAAGATAAACAAGTAGACCCCTTTTCAGCACCAGTGTCGATAATACTAGACTATCTGGCCGACCTGTTTCAATCAGGTCTATCAGCATCTACCATTAAAGTTAATTTGGCTGCAATTTCTAATTTTCATGAGGGTGTCCAAGATTCCTCTCTTATGTCCCATAAATTGTGCAAGACCTTCATAAAAGAGGTGAATCATCTGACACCACCTTTTAGAGAGCCTATTCAACCATGAGATTTATCATTAGTTCTACAAGCTCTGACAATGGCACCTTTTGAACCAGCCTCTTCTTGCGACCTCAAGTATTTGTCATGGAAAACCTTGTTTTTGGTTGCTATTACTTCTGCCAAACGTATTTCTGAACTTCAAGCTTTATGTATCAAGACTCCATACTTGATTTTCCATAGAGATAGAGTGTCTCTGAACTAATCCATCATTTCTGCCTAAAGTGATCTCTGAAATGTCCATTAGTCAAGCCATCAAATTGCCAGTTTTCTTTCCCAACCATTCAAACAGAGGAGAGTATTGCCTACATACCCTAGATATACATAGGCAAATCTGATTTTACTTAAACTGGACTAAACCCTTTTGTAAATCTGACCAGGTATTTTTGGCCTTTTCTGGATCTAGACTAGGATCGGCTGTTGCTAAGGTCACATTAGCTAGATGGTTAAAGGACTGTGTGGCCTTTATTTACACACAACGTAATATCTCGTTTCCTGCTACCATGAAAGCTCATTCAGCAAGGTCGGTGGCAACTTCTGCTGCCTTCCATGCCAAAGCTTCTTTACATGACATCTGTGCAGCTGTAACTTGGGCTACGCCTCATACCTTCATCAATCATTACAAATTGGATTTGGCCTCCAGGGGAAGAGCATCTTTCGGTTCTATGGTGCTCAGGAATGTCCTTCCATGAGAGCCTCCCAGGAATAGAGGTAGCTGGGGACTCTGTCCCATGTGTAAGGAATGAACGAGGATTAACAATATCAGATAAAGAAGTTATATCTTACCATAATGTTCCCTCTGTATTGTTGATCCTCGTTCAGTCATTACGACCCCCCCCTCCTTCCCCCTCCTGTGGTTTCTAGTGGATCTTACCATCCAGTTCTCTTAGGTTATTTAACCAGAGGTAGCCTCTACATTCTTTAACTTGCAAACTCAATCTGAGGTAACAGGGAGAGGGGAATCATGAGTAAGAGTTTAGCTCGAGAGTTTGAAGCTGATGCGAGCTTGGAAAATGGCCGGCTCAGTTCCGAGCTCAGAACCAATACCCATGTGTAATGACTGAACAAGGATCAACAATACAGATAGAATGTTATGGTAAGACATAACTTCTTTTTATATAATAAATTGATGATTTTGGACTATTGTTTTTTTTTTCTTTTGTTTCCATACCTAGACAATTGGCTCCTCACCACCCCCACTATGCATCTACTTCAACAATCCAGGGATTATTTGCTCCAGATTTGCCACTCACTGGGAATAACAGACAGTTAAGCCAAGTGAAATCTTACAGTTGTACAGAGCCTGGAGTTTATTGGTGCACATCTGAAAAGAATAACACAAATTCCCTGTTTATCTACTCATCACATAGATACACTCAGATCTCAGGTTCATCAGATTCTGTCCCATCCATCTCCTCCAGCCAGATTCATTCTTCAAGAGTTGATGTCTATGGCAACAGCAGCAGTCCTACTTCCTTTAGCATGTTACTATATGCATGTGCTGCAGTAGACTCTAGCTGTTCAATGGTCTAATCTTCGACAACCCTTATCCTTTCCAGTGTAGCGTACACTGATTTGCAAACACCACATCCATTTGTGGATCCAGTCAGGCAATATTTGCCTAGGATGACCCTTTGTTTTATCACTCCCAATGGCCACTGTGACTATGGATGTCTCCCATTTGGAGTGGGGGCATTACCTGAAAAGGACAGTCCAAGGAACATGGTCTCCCCAAGAGACCAATTTGCATATAAATGTTGTAGAGATGAGAGCAGTCATATTAGCTTTGCAGACATTTCAAAATGGTCTTCCTCTAGGGACTATTGCAATTCAGGGCAACTACATGTCTGTAGTCTGGTACATCAACAAAAAAGGGGGAACCCATTCTTACCCTCTCTGCTGGGAGGCTATGAGAGTGTGGCAATGGGTAATCTCCAACTACCACTTTCTTGTTGCAATGCATATTCCTGGGAAAACCAACAGACAAACTCATCAGATCCATTCTGATGCCTCATGAGTGGTCTCTCAAACAATCAGTGGCAGAGTAAAATTTTCATTGTTGAAGTAACCCTTGCTGGGGCCTCTTTGCATCCGACCACAACAACAACAAGTGCAGCAAGTACTTTGCCCTGATCCTTCCTCAGGGGGAGTTCCCGAGAGATTCTGTACTCCACATTTGGCCATCAGTTCTCTTTTATGGTTATTCCCATTTTCCTTGATCTTCAAATTCCTACAGAAAGCAATTCAGTTGAAGTGATCAGTCATCCATATTGCCCTCTACTGGCCACACCAGGTGGAGTTCCCCTTCCTCTGGTCTCATTTTCACTATCTTCCGTGGATACTGGACCCAACTCCAGCTTTCCCCTCACTAACCCTCAGGGATGAGTCATCATGCTATCCCAGCCCTTAATCTAATCACATGGTTTCTCCAATTCCAAAAATAGCCAGACAGCCCAGCCTTTCTTCCCCAGTATGTACCATTCTATTATCCTCACTAAAAGACTCCAGCAAGAAGATTTGCAAGAACAAATGGAAAAGATTTTTCCTTTGGGCATTAAGAAATGATGTTGACCCTTTTACTGCCCCTATTACTGCTGTTCTTGATTTTCTGGCTGCTCTTTTCAAAGAAGGAGTCAGTTTTTCTACAATTAAACTACAGTTGGTAGCCATATCAGATTTTCCTGCAGTAGATACAAATTTTTGTTTGGCCACTTCCAAGTTATGCAAAGCTTTTTTGAAAGGCACCCTTCTCTTTAGACTCCCAGTAAAAATCCTTCACCTCCCTGGAATTTAACTATGGTTCTGCAAGGTCTGACTCCAAAACCCTTTGAACCTTCCACAAAAAATGATTTAAAATTCCTAGCACGGAAAACAGCCTTCTTAGTAGGTATTACTTCTGTAAAAAAAGAATTTCTGAACTCCAGGTTCTTTCATCAAAAACTCTGTACAGTATTTTCCACAAAGACAGCAAGAGGTTCTCCCATTCGATTCTTGGCTGGAGCGCCTTCTGTGTGGAGTTTGCATGCCCTCCCCACGGTCGAGTGACGTTAAAGGAATGCAGGTAGGTGCAAGCGTGAATGGGTGTGCCTTCGTTGAAGATTGGGCGTCGGGCTGGCAACTCGGCACCATAAAATCCACTGCCAATCATGAGCGGACTGGAGTTCCACTGTGGCAACCCCTAACTGGGAAAAGCCAAAAGACATACATACAAGATAACTTTACGGGCAAACCCTTCTTTTTTCCTAAAGTGGCTTCTGAATCTAATATTAACCAATTTATTTATTTACTGATCTTCTTTCCAAACCTTTCAAACAAAGGAGAATACATGTTACATCTCCTAGATGTGCACAGACAATTACATTTTTATTTGCACAGAACTAAAGAAATCAAAAAATTCAGACCAGCTGTTTGCATCTTTCTCAAAAAAATCTCCTGAATTATCCAGTATCTAAAGTTACATTGGATAAATGGATAACTAATTACATTTCTTGGATGTATTCACAACAAGGCATTTCTCTATCAAGACTGCCTAAAGCCTATTCAGCTTGATCTATGGCCACTACATCTGCTTTTGGTCAAGAATTTCTATTGATGATATTTGCGCAGCAGCCTCATGGTCCAATGCTCATACCTTTATAGCTCATTACAAATTTCAGCTAATTTCCAGAAGCAGAGCTGCCGTTGGTTCAGCGGTTCTCCAGAATATCCTTCCATTAGGGCCACTGAAGATTCACATAACTAGGTACTCTGTCCCATTCATTGAGGAAGAATCAAAAGGACAACATCAGATATGAAAGTTATGTACTCACCATGACTAGGCATTCGTGTTGTACATTTTCATTCTTCCATATCCCCCATCCATCTTCCTTCTGATACATACCTGTCAACCTGTTATAATAAGAAATCTGGACAAAGCAATAAATAATGGGGGGAGAAAGCCCCCAAAATAGGTGCACTTTTAAAATATTATTCTTACAAACATAAGAAGTAGATAGAATGACAGGTTTTGCATCAGTATGAATTTTCTGAAGGGTATGAAGTCTAAAACTCAAACAACTGTCATTATTTTCTGACTTCAACCCTCAAACATTTGCCAGTGATTTGCCAGAAAACCACAATTTTAAGAGAAACGGACCAAAAACATGAGGCAAGAGTCTGGACATGCTGTAAAAATCTGTACAGTTGAGAGGTATGTTCTAATATCTTATGGAGGAACCCGTTGGATTTCTTATTGGAGCTCATAGTTCTTTGTTTCAGCCCTATTCTTTGAGCTATCCCTTTCTTTAACTAATTTATGAGAGTTTTAAGGCAACAAACTTGAGTTGAGATATTAAGGTTGGAGAAGGGCATTATGGGTAGAGGGAGGAGCTCAACAGTTGGATCCAAAGTCTAATGTATGTGAAGTATGTGGCTGGGTCAGATCCAAGGATCAGATCTGTAACCCATTCATTTAGGAAGAATGAAAATGGACAACACAGATGCCTAGTTATGTTGAGTACATAACTTTCATGTATATCATAGTAGCCGTTTACATACTGCAAATATCACTGCTTTATACAATGCACATTAAATCACAAAATGAGGCAAAACAAATTCAGAATAATTCACGAAAGTAACATCTGACAGCTCATGTTTTGCTTTGCATGTAATCATGACAGAAAAATCATATACTATGTTATTAAATGCATGCAAAAATAAAATTTTACACTTTAGTGTTGAATAAATAAGGATCTGATGTCCTTTTTATTCTTCCAAACTGATGGGTTTTGTATCTGACATTGGATCCAATTTAAATGCATTTCCAAGACTTTTGGTTCAGAGTCTTGAGCTCTTCGCTCTCCTACAAGGCATCACACTTTCCCTAACTTCTCAGATCTCTTTTGCTGCCTTTCTGTCCAGATGTGGTTTGAATCTTGAGTGGAGTTTTCTCTAAACAGTTTCTTAGATAAGTAATTTCTATATATATTTATATATATTACTGCTTGTTTATTTTTTTCCCTATCCTCCCCTCCAATCTAGCATTTCACAGGCATCAGGGACTACTGCTCTTTACTTCCCTTTCCACCTCCTTCTTTCTAGTGCCACTGGCACTTATATTTCTTGTATTTCTCTTCTAGAAATAAATTGTTGATATTAGTGGTACTTTTGGTAGAACTTCTTTCTATTTGTTGTTGTTTTCTCTGTGTTTGTTTGCGTGTGCTAGCGTTTTTTTAAAACATGTCAGAAAAACCTTCAGGCTTTAAGAGATGCACTTCTTGTGGGTATAAAATTCCATATTCAGATGCCCACAAGAAGTGTGGCTATTGTTTAGGCCAGGGCACTTAAATGTTGACTGTCAAGTGTATACAACCTTTAATCCAAGGGCCTTGTCCGATAGACGGAATAAGTTGATTCATAAAAGCCTTTTGCCAGCCTCATCTCCTTATTTTGAGGCTCAAACCCTCTCGAAGCTTTTCAGTTCTAAGGAACTTAAAAGACATGTCCTTTCTGCTACCCCAGCTACTTTGGATCTAAGCCACGCCAAGTCCTCTCTGGTCCAACTACTTCAGATCTGAGCAAAGCCAAGTCCTCTTTAGGTTTGACTTCTTTGGATTGGAGCAAAGGCAAGTCCTCATCGGATTTGACTACTTCAGATCCAGGCAAAACTAAGTCCTCACTGGACTCTAGAACTTCCTCGCATCCTGTGACAATCATTGCAATTTTAGCCTCTCCTTCTCCAAGGACCTCTACCTTGGATCTGATGGTCCAGAGCCATACACCAGTTTACCACCTGAAACCAGCATCTCTGGCTCCTCCTTCCAAGATACTGCAGATTCCAAGTAAGTCCAGGCACCCTTCCTGAGCTTCCTCTTCTAGGTCTTATCGAAGCTTGACAGAGGCCAGTATGGACATGATGATGTGGAAGTTTCTCAGGGCTCAGATCCAGATGGGGGTTTTGCCATCTCCATTCCATCTTGGATCTGTGAGTCCTCTGTCACCTACCTTGCAGATTCCTTCTCCAATGTGTTTCATGGTTTTGGATCCCCAGGATTCAGGATACCAGAGAGAGTTGATGTCAGATCAGAGGAAGCTCTCTTCCTCCACCCGAACTCTGTCCCTGACCAACCCTGCTCCGATTTTGTTAGATCAGAGCAGGTCTCAGATTTGAGACATAGGCACTGGGGGGAGAGAGAATGGTCTGCTCAGAGAGGAGCATGCAGACCACTACCCCCAAGGAGTCCCCCTTTCTTTTGATACCTCCCCCAGACACCCCACAGAGGAGGTCCCTCAAAAGAAAAGGTACAAGAGGAGGCACATAGACTCTGCTTTGGAGTCCCTCACTGAGGACACCAATTTTGATGAGGGAGAAGGATCTCCCTGATCACCACTTGACAATGTCTGCTTTGGAGACATCCTTGAGGTCCTTAGGCAAAAAGTAAGTTGGTCTTCCCAACCTCCTTCTTCTGAGGAGTCAGTGCTCCTGGAGGCTTTCAGGGTGGGCCCATCTATGTCCTGATTTATTTTCCTGTCAGTGTTAGAAGCATACCTGTCAACCTCTTAGAGCAAGAAATCTGGACAAAACTATAAATAATGCTGAACAAAGGCCAAAAAATAGAGACACTTTTTTAAATATTGCTCTTACAAACTTAGAAGGTTGATAGAATAATAGGTTTTGTGTTAGCATGAATTTTCTGAAGGATATGCAGTCTGAAACTCAAATGTCTGACATTATTTTTTGACTTTTATCTTAGATGGCTTGCCAGTTATTGGCCAGAAAACTACAGTTTTATGAAATGTACCAAAAATATATGGCATAAATGTGAGCAATCTGTAAAAATATGTACAGCTGAGTAGTATGCTTGGAAGGCACCAGACACAGTTGAGCCTATACCTAAGCATCCTGACAGGTTCCTCAGTCCACCATCTGACCATTTGCACTAGAGTAAGGGCATCCCTGTAGGGGCCATTGTTGTGTCAACAGCCAAAAAAAAGGAGCTAGTTGGGCAAAGTTCCAAACAAGGAATCCAGGGCATTGGACAGACATGTAAAGCGCATATATGCCTCAGCTACCTTCGCACTGAGGGCATTAAACTATTTGGCACACTTCACCCACTTACAGAGAGACTGTCTCGCTGAGGAGGGCTTGAAGAAGGTTTCTCCCCAACTGGCGACTCTGCCTTCCCTTGCCAATTCCTCAATGAGGTTGATTTCACATACAGCTGAAGGCACCTCACGAGCAGCCGGCACAGGCATAGCCATCAGGAGACATGCCTGGATGATGCTTTACAACTTTCCAGAACCCTTCAAAGTGTCTTTTATTAATGCCCCCTGTGATGGTTCCTCCTTGTTTGGACCATCTGTGAAAGAGATGCTCATTGCAGCGAGCAAGAAGGAAAAACTTTGTCTGCCAAGGGGATCAAGTTTTCCACCCCTCAGAGGACCTTTTCTAGGAACCAGCAAGGAGGGAGGAAAATTTGGTTTAGGAAGTCTCTAGGATCTTTTTAAGATCGGTATGGTGATACTTCCTGCAGAGGCAGAGGTGGAGGTTTCAACTGTAGGCACTGTCCCAGAGGCAGAAGGGGGGGGGTCTGCAGAATCAGGGCTCCAGGGAACCTTTCCCTCATAATCCCTATCAACACTCCTGAAGCACTCTGACTGTCCATCTCTTGAGACAGTCAGGGGTCCTCTATCCCTGCAGCTAAATGCCTGGACAAATATAACAAACAATACCTGGGTGCTAAACATAATATCCAGAGGTTACTACATTCTGTTTTCCCCTTTACCTCCAAGTCTCAGGAGAAGACTCCCTGATATGCCACCCAGTCAGAGGGAGTACATCATTAAAGAAGTTCAAAAACTTTTACAAAAAAAATCACCCAAAAGGTCCTGACCGGACAAAGCAGATTCAGAACTTACTCACGCTTCTTTTCAGTGCCAAAGAAAGCTGGGGACCTAGGACCAATTTTAGATCTCAGCAATTTAAATCAGTACGTGAAGAAGTCAAAGTCCATGATGGTTATGGTCCAATCCATTCTGCCACTTCTATACAAGAATGATTGGATGCGCTCCATAGATCTCCAGGACGTGTACTATTATATCAAAATAGACAGATGCTCCAGGAGACAGTTGCACTTTTAGCTGGTAGTCGATCATTACCAGTTCAGAGAGCTGCCATTTGGACTCATCACAGCCCCCAGGGTGTTTACCAAATGTATGGTAGTTCACTTGAGACTAAAATAATTCCAAGTGTTTCCCTATCTAGATGATTGGCTCCTCACTGCACCAACAAGGCATCAACTTCTACAAGCCAGGGATTACGTAGTTCAGATCTTCAATTCCTTTAGCATCACAATAAATCTGACAAAATTTAATCTGACTCCTGTACATGATATAGAGTTCATAGGAATGCAACTGAACACGAGAGCACAGGTAGCTTCATTAACTCTACATCACATAACTCTGAGACAACAGGTTTAGGAATTGTTAGATCTTCATTCACCCTCAGCAAGGTTAGGTCTACAAGCTCTGGAGTCTGTGTCAGCTGCCATCATTCTAGTTCCCTTAGCAAGATTTTTATGTGAGTTCTTTAATGGACACTAGCTGTTCAGTGGTCCATTTTTACCAACCCCTATCTGTTCCTATCAAACTGATTCCAATTTGCAGATGTTATCTTCAGTGGTGGGTACAGTCAAATGACCTGTCTCTGAGCAAACCATTCTCTCTCCCCCCAGCAGCCACAGTGACCAAAGACACTTCCATATTGAGGTGGGGGCATTACTAGGGAAAGATGGTTCAATGCATATGGTCCCCCTCCGAGACGAAGCTGCATATCAATGTCCTTGAGATGAGAGCAGTCCTACTAACATTGCAAGCTCTTTCAGACATCCTCCCTCTGGGAACTATTGCAATTCATGTGGACAGCATGTCTGTGATCTGGTACATAAACAAACAAGGAGGAATCCAATCCTATCCATTATGCAAAGAGGCTATGAGAGTTTGGGAATGGGTGATCTCTTCAAGCTGATTTCTAATTGTGATGCACATTTCCGGGCGATCCAAAGTGCTGGCAGACCGACTCAGCAGATACATTCTGAACCCTCACAAGTGGTCCCTCAATCAGTCAATAATAAACAAGATTTTCGGACATTGGGATCAGTTCTTTTGCAACCTATTTGCCTCTACCCTGAACAACAAATGCGACAAGTACTTTGCAATGATCCCTTCAGAGGGGGAGTCATCAAGGGATGCTGTAGTCCAGAATTGGTCCCTGGGTCTCATTTATGCTTATTCTCCTCTTCCATTGACCCCAAAATACTTACAGAAAGCCAGCAGGCTGAAGAGCTCAGTAATCCTCATTGCCCCCTTCTGGCCTCGTCAGGTATGATTCTCCTCTCTATGGTCTCACATCAAGTATCCCCCATGGATACTGGATACCATTCATAACTTCATTACTCATCTGTCAGATCACCAGCACCCCTGTCTCCACACCCTCAAATTGATGCCATGGTTTCTCCATTTCCAATAATTGTTAGACGGTCCAGGCTCGCTTCTCCAGTCCATGATATAATTTTGGCTTCTCAGAAAGCTCCCACTAAAAAGGTTTTAACAGCAAGTGGAAGAGGTTTTCCATATGGCCTACAAAGGAGAACTTTGACCCTATTACAGCTTCTACCTCAGCCATACTCCTCTTTCTCACTACTCTTTTTCAAGAAGGAGCCATTTTTTTCTACCATAAAACTTTAACTGGTGGCCATATTTAATTTTCATGATGATCTTCCTCTCTCTCAAATTCCAGATTATGTAAAGCTTCCATGAAGGGCATATTTCTTCTTTCTGATAAAAGACCCTTCTCCCCTGGAATCTTATGATCATTTTTCAGGGCCTCACTAAAAAGCCCTTTGAACTAGCTGATAGGTGCAACATGAAATTCCATTCCTGGAAAACAATCTTTCTTGTAGCCATTATGTCAGCTAAGAGAGTATCTGAACGTCAAGCTTTATCAAGCAAATCTCCTAACATCATATTCATAGGTTCATAGGTAGGTACTAGGCCCTGGGGCCTATACAAGCCCAGCCAAAAAGGTACCCTGGCTTTTGCCACACAAGAAAATTATTTTCCTGTGCCACTGTCGAGCAGAGCCACAGCCTTATTCCATAAGGATAGAGTATTATTAAGAACTAATCCTGCCTTCCTTTATGCCTAAGATAGCCACAGAATGAAATATTAATCAGTCAATTCAATTACCGGTTTTCTTCCCCAATTTTTCAAACAAAGGTGAATATATTTTGCATCTCTTCAATGTTCACAGGCAGTTGAGCTTCTATCTTCACAGACCAAATAAATACAGAATAGATCAAGCAGTTTCCAAAATCACTTTGACAAAGTGGATTACTGAATGTATTTCTCTTATTTATTATCAAAAAGGTATTGACTTGTCTAGACCTCCAAAAGCCCACTCTGCCAGATCTATGTCTACCGTATCTGCCTTTTCTTCCAGAGCCTCAATTGATGAAATCCGTGCTATGGCCACATGGTTAGACATTCATACCTTTCACTCACATTATAAATTGGGCATTGTCTCCAGAAGCAGGGCATCTTTTGACTTGACAGTGCTCTGGCATATCCTTCCTTAAGGGACAACCAAGAACCACATAGCTAGGGACTTTGACACATCAGTTAGGAAGAATGATAAAAACAACATTAGATATAAAAGTTATGTACTAACTTAGACATCTGATTAATATACCTCACCGAACTGTCACCAAATAGTGTGACGTCCCCTACTATCCTGGGTCAGTAACTAAGGAACTTCAGTCCGCACTACTGACTCCATTGTATGACCATCACTTAAACAGGAGTAATATTATTTCACAATTTCCCCTAAGAGCACAACAGGAGCGTACTCTATAACCTGGGACTGGACTGTATACTTCTGTCCATCCCTAATGTATCTCATTATTACACACTCCAGAGCAATGTATACCAGTTTAAGACCTCTGATACACTCACACTTAAATTAAATCTCACACATCCAGATACTTCTGCCAAAGTCTGACACAAATTTCCAGCTGTATCTCTTCCCCCAAATAATACGGTAAAATACTGCCACCAACCAGAGCATCTACACGCCCTTTCGAAGGAGTGTCCAATTATTAAAATTAGGTATTAAAACAAATGGTAGCAAATGACCTAAAGCAGCCAGGCTTTCAGAGTGGTCTGGGAATTATCAAAGCAGGTATAAGCACTCTGAAATCATTAAAGAATTCACTAATTGACATGCCACAATGCAAGATAATAAAATTATTTAATAATAAGCAAAGTGATTAAAATATTAAACAGTAATTTCAATAAACAAACAGAATTCAGTCATCATAAAAAATGAAATTAATACTGAAGGATAGAAATCCAACATTTAGAAAAAAGCTCTAATTAACTATAATTTCCTATCTGACTAAAGAACACTGTCCCTGATGTAAAGTAAATAATACAGCAGAGCAAAGGCAGGTTTACAGTTCTTGGTGAGTCCTTTTGGGTATCCACTGCTCAGTACAACTGCAAACTGAACTCAGCTGAACTAAACACAACTATAACTGTAACTGACTTCAACAGGCTCTTTTATATACTAAGTTAACTGTCTCAACTGTTCCAGTTCTTATTTTCATTTCACTATTTGAAAATCAGCAAACTGTTGTTTATATAAGTTCCTTCCTGCATTTCTGTCTCTGACAGTAAACAGATAGCAACTGGAGATATTCCAATGACATCATCTGTAGATCAGCTAACTCTGAAACAGCCTGCAGTTAGAATATCTTTCAACATACAACAGAACACTTTTCATCTCTTTAAAGCATCCTGAGCAAGCAGAGTATTGATTAATATACAAGAACTTATTTACAATATCATAGCTAGTCATGCTGGCATGTAATACAGGTTAATCTAAAATTATATACAAAACTTTAGTCAGACATGTTAGCACAGATGATAACATCTAATGTCTTCACCCCCCCCCACCCAGGACTCGAGCACAATCTTCAAGTGACTCTTGAAAAACGAAGCTTGAGAAAAATGCATCTGTCTGGAAATATATCAACCCACTCCTCTTCTGGACAATCCATCTGCATTGGCATTATTAACCTCACTGTGGTGTTGTATTGTCATGTCATATGCTTGCAACCCTAGACTCCACCTCAGTAACTTGGCAATCTGCTTGCTGAATCTATTTAAGATTCAAAAATTCAAAACTCAAATAAACTTTATTGTCATTTAGGAAATACAAGTGCTACCTAAACGAAATTTCAAATGTCAGCCTTTTACAGGAGAAAACAAGCACCAAAAGACAGACATGGTAGGTGTTAAAGAATTAACAATAACTATAGTACAAAATTAAATATCTAAGTAGCTGACGCACATGCTTGTGCACTATTTATTGCAGTGGACAACACTGACTACTAGATAATTAACACATGAAAAGAAAAGTACACTATACACAGAGGTGAGATTGGGTGATATTGCACATAAGGAAGTGATTGGAATTGCACTTGAATGAGAATATATTAATTTTAGTACGCAGTAAATAAATAGAATTACTGTATGGAAGAACAAGAAAAGTAATGAGAGGGTAATTTAGCCATATTAAAGGGTTATGATCTGTGAGTACAGTGAATCTTCCATAAAGACAGGGCTGCAGTTTCTGCAATACCCATACTATGGCTAGACATTCTTTCTCCACATTCTTCCCCAGGTTGAAATCTGCAGCTAAGATATACCACCGGATGCTTTTCTCCTTCTGAAGAAACTTGGCAAAGTACAGCCCCACCCCATAATTTGAAGCATCTACTTGCACAACAAATTCTTTGTTGTAATCTGGCTGGCTAACACAAGGGGTCCTCCCAAAATCTCTTTAAGTTTTTGGAATGCCTACTTGCAATCTGTGGTCCACACTACCTTATATGGTTTATTTTTCCTAGTTAGGTCAGTAAGGGGTGCAGCTATTGTACTATAATTGGGCACAAATTTTCTATAGTACCCCACTGTCCCTAGAAATGCTCTCGCTTTTTAGTAACAGGAACTGGCCAGGCTTGAATAGCTTTCACTTTGACAGGTTCTGGCCTAATATTACCACTCTCCACTCTGTGTCCTAAGTAAGTGACCTCTCCCATACCCACCTGACACTTACTGGGTTTAATGATTAATACTGCCCTTTTTAATTAATCTGTAAAAGGCCATACATAGTGTTTAATATAGACTTTAACATCTCCACAAGACCATTAATCCGAGGATGATAGGGGTGGTATTAACATGTTTCACTCCACAGTGCTTCCACAAACAAGTCAGCAGGTCTGACCTGAAGTTGGCACCTCAATTAGTCAGTATCTCCCTTGGAAAACCTACTCTGCTGACAATTTCCAGCAGAGTATTTGACACCTTTTCTGCCTCAATAGATGATAGAGCTACCACCCCATGATATCCGGTAGCATAATCCACTACCACTAGGATATATTTCTTTCCTGAAGAACTTGGAGTCCCACAATACCCATGGCCACCCTCTGAAATGGCTCTTCAATAACAGGTAAAGGCATTAATGGAGCCTTGACCTTGTCCCAAGCCTTGCCAACTTTTTGGCACTGTTCACAAGTCATACAATATCCTACCACGTCCTTCACACTCCCAGGCCAATAAAAATTCTGCATAATACATCTCTTAGTATGCTTTATACCCACATGACCTGGAAATGGATGTCATGTGCTGTGGCTAAAGTGGCAGATGGTAAGCTCTAGGCACTATCATCTGCTGTATTACCTCACATCTTTAGCCCACCTTCAAGGGTCTACTCTCTAAACAGCAAACCTTTGTTCCAGTATACATACTCCCCTGTTCTTTGAGCCTCAGATGCCTCCTTAACTACCTCACTCAAGCTTTGTAATGTAGGGTCCGTAAGTTGCGCTAGTCTCAACTCTACCTTTGTGACCCTCCCAGATCCCCTTCCACAGGAAGCCTAGTAACTTCTGACAGTTGAGCCTCACCAACAATCTGGATACTATTATTCACCTCCATCCTTGCAAGTCACCGTGTCCAAGGGAACATCAGTACCCACCAGCAGTTGTCGTTCACTTTCAGACTTACTGCTTCTGGATGCCTCCTTCTCTGAAACAGCCACCACACTAGTCCCAGCTTCAAGTATGAGATCTGTCTGGGTCTCCCACAGGCTACCAGACCTACATGCCTATCCCCAAGCCTGACTGCATGTCACTGCATGCACACAAGATACTGCATCATTAAAGACATTCCCTATCAGGACATCTGCAGGAATATCCTCAAACACACCTACCTGCTTGCTTCCTCTTCCATCCTCCCAGTCAAGATGAGCCCTAGCCAAAGGTATATGGAATGGGATCCCTTTCAAAGCTCTGACTGGAATGGACTGTACAAGCAAGCACTGCTCTTCTTTAACAACTGCAGGCCTCACAATGGTGATATCAGAAGATGTGTCTCTCTTAGCAGTGACCTGTTTATCATCTACTAAGATAGGATAGAAATTGTGGTGATAGTTTGGCACCCCTATTGTTTCCAAATAACTTACCAATGGCAGTTTGTCATCCCCACTTGCTGGCTCCCTCACCTTCTGTTTCTCACCTTGCTTCGATAGACATTTGGCTGCTATGTGGCCCCTCTGGTTATATTTGAAATATCTAATCCCCAACTGTGTACTTGGACTAGCAGTTTACCCTTTAACTGGTGTACTCTGTTGAAGCAGTTTAGAATGCCCCCCATGAGTTCCCTTATGTCCATGTGCAGCACTAGGTATCCCTTTCTTATACATTAGTGCTCTGCTTGCTAAGTAGAGATCCCCTTTTCTTCCGAACTTCTCTGCAGAGTTACACTCTCGGTCTGCTAACCAGATTCTCATGTCATTAGGCAAAGTACTGAGGGCTTGTTCCCTCACCAAAAGGTCTGCCAGTCCCTTGAAAGTGGTGACCTGACACCCACTTACCCCTCTGTGAAAGTAATTGTTTATATTTTATTGCCATTTTGTCATTTTGCTTTTTCATTTTTGGATTTGTGACACGACTTTCTGAGAAGCTTTGAGTCTTATAAGTACTTAAATCAGCAATATAATCATGTACACTTCCATCTGCCTTGCATCTATGTTCACAAAACTTTTTTCTATAAGCTTCAGGTATTAGTTTAAAACAATGTAGAAGACAGTTTTTTTATTTATCATAATTTAAACAATCTACATCAGACAGTTTTGACATGGCCTGAACAGCTTTGCCATGGAGTAAGTGAGTCAGGAGCTTAACCCAGAGCTCACGGTCAACATCATACTGTCCACATAACCTCTCAAAAATAGAAATAAAACTATCAAACTCATCCCCGTCTCTGTATTGAGAAAAAAGTTCAATGATGTTGACAGCTTCTGAAACCCAGTTATTCCCTTCCCATTACCTGTATGATCCTCTCGAAGAGCAAGAAGGTCTACTTCATGCCGGTGCTATCTCTCATTTTCCACTGCTTCTAAACATCTGGCCTCTAGTTCATATTGATGCTGTTTCTCCTCAGCTTCCAGCTCATATTCACATTGCTTCTCCTCAGCCTTCAGATGTCACATTCTCTCCTTGGCCTCCAGTTCATATTAACGCTGCTTGTCCTCAGCCTGCAGACAATCTCATTCTCTCCTCAGCTTCCAATTGTTTGGCATCCAGGCACAGTTTATATAACCTCAGACAGATTTACAGGTCCTCTGAAAAAAAGGTTGACTGTCCTCTCTTGGCAAGCTACACATCCCCAGTACCAAACTGGATATCCTCCAAACAGCTGGTCTGAGCTGAAGCTGCAACTAAGGCTGAAATCATTGCTTCCTTAGTCAGGTTGGCATGCATCAATCCTCTGGCTTCACACTCCTTGGCCAACTAATTGTTTGTCAGCTTGCTATAGTCTTCTGCTGACATCTTTGTCTGCTGTCCCTGACTAACTAACTAAAAATAAATAAAACTGTTGTGGATTGAAATTCTGTATGTTTACCTTGTGGCTATCAAGAGTGCACACCTAAATGACTATCCACAGGCTATTGAAGTCCAATAAAAAATCCCACTAAGCTGCCACCAGTGATGTGACATCCTGTTAATATCCCACTAAAATACCAAAAAATATGGTGATGTACTCTACTATCCTGGGTCAGTAACTAAGGAACTTCAATCCTCACTACTGACTCCAGTGTGTGACCGTCAGTTAAATGAGTAATATTTCACAATTTCCCCTAACAGCACAATGGGAACATGCTCTATAACCTAGGATTGGACAGTATACTTCTGTCTATCCCTAATGTATCTCCTTATTACACACTCCAGAGCAATGTGTCCCAATTTAAGACCTCTGATACACTTGCACTTAAATAAATTAAATCTCACACATCCAGACACTTCTGGGCAAACTCTGACACAGATTTCCAGCTGTGTCTCCTCCCCTAAATTATAGGGTAAAACACTGCCACCAACCAGAGTGTATACATGCCCTTTCAAAGGGCTGTCCAATTATTGAAAATAGGAATTAAAATAAGTGGTAGCAAATGACCTAAAGCAGCCAGTCTTTTGAAGTGGCCTATGAATTATCAAGGCAAGTATAAGCACTCTCAAATCACTAAAGAATTCACTGATTGACTAGCCATTATGTAAGATAATAAAAATATTTAATAATAAACAAAATGATTATAAATGTATAACAGTAATTTCAATCAACAAACAGAATTTAGTCACCAGAAAAATGAAATTAATATTGAAGGATAAAACTCCAATATTTAGAAACAACTCTAATTAACTACAATTTCATATTTGACTAAAGAACAGTGTCCCTGATCTTATCTAAATAATACAACAGAGCAAAGGCAGGCTTATAGTTCTTGGTGAGCTCTTTTGAGTATCCACTGCTCAATACAACTGTGAACTGAACTCACTTGAACTAAACATAACAACTATAACTGTAACTGACTTCAACTGTCTTCAGTAGGCTGTTTTATAGACTAGGTTAACTGTCTCAACTGTGCCAGTTTTTATTTTCATTTCAGTATTTGAAAATTAACAAATAGTTGTTTATTAAAGTTCATTCATGTGTTTCATTCTGTGACAGTAAACACAGAGCTACTGGAGACGTCATCTGTAGATCAGCTGACTCTGAAACAGCCTGCGGTTAGAATCACCTTCATAAAGATGCACAGTTAGACATGTAAGAGAACACTCTTCAACTCTTTAAAACATCTTTACAAACAGAGTGTTATTTAATATACAAGAACTTATTTACAATATCATAGCTAGTCATGCTGGCATAAAATACACAGGTTAATGTGAAATTATGCGCAAAACGTCAGTCAGACATGCTAGCACAGATGGCAGTGTCTAATTTCTTCACACTTACCATAACTTGGCATCTGTGTTGTCCATTTTCTTTCTTCCTCACGTCCCTCCCAACCACCCCCCTGGCCTTGTCTCTTCTAGAAGTTACCTAGAGGAATTTGGAACCCATAACTTCTAGGTTTGGACCCCAAACTTCTTCTTCTGTCCTGTTCTTTTAATTCTTTGTGCATAGGGTAGCAAACTTGATCTGAGGAGTTAGGGAAGGTGTGATGCATTGTGTGAGAGGGAGGAGCTCAAGAGTCTGATCCAAAAGTCTTGGAAATGTGGCCAAATTGGATACGATGTCAGATCCAAAACCCATCAGTGGGGAAGAATGAAAATGGATAACAAAGATGCCAAATTATGGTAAGAGCATAACTTTTATTTTCCCAACTACTCCTGGAGCATATTGCTTTCCACATTTCAGACACAAATTGATTTCTGCTTTTATTTTGATGACAGACTGTATGTTGATAACATATTGACATGCACCATTTGTAAAACTATTCCAGAAAGCAACATTTCCATCTGTAATACTGAATAAAAAATTTGTGAGCATCATCTCTTAAAAGCATAATGGTACAAGCTTTCCCTTTAACTAAATAGTACAAGATACCCTTTCTTATTAATGCTAATTCATGCATTGGAACTGTATTTTGCTACTGCTGTATAGTGCAACTGTAAACTGTGTATACAGCCATTTGTGTTATCAGTACTGAAAGGCCTATTTGAATTTGCCATTGCAGCTGTATAGAAGCATTGTGCTCATAAATGGAACAGTAACCCAACTGCCCTTAACATAACATTGACCTTTAATATAAAAATAAACCTGTAATGGATTATAACAACTGTAAATGCTGGACACAAACCAAAAAATCCAAAGTTTGCAAATAGAAATATGCAGAATAAGAAAGCAAAAATATTTTCAAAACTTGTGCACAAGTAACATGATAAAATTAAGTCTAGAAGTGTCGGATACAAATTCTAATAAAATATCAAGTTATAAGTCACAGTTAACAGCAACATTATAACATAATGTATAATTATACATGTATAATTTCTTGTATAAGTTTTTGTAAAATCTCTGTATCTGGAGCTTTTCTCCCTGGACCTCCTCTGAAAATTACTCTTATTCCAGTCGGACTTTCTCGGTAAACAAATGTAAAATAAAAATAAATAAATAAACATTAATTTGCAAATTTAAAGGCTAGATTAAATTATGAAAGGCAAGTGACGTTAAAAAGTGAACAGTTAAAGCAGTGTGCCCAGAGAAAGTGAAATACTTGATAAATAAGAAGTGGTAAGCTGATGGTAGAAAATGCAAAGTGTAACCACACATTGATAATGCTTCCCCACCACAGCATTAGCTAAGCACTTAAATTAAAGACTGAATTACCAAGTTGACAAAAAGATTAAAAAATGCACAAGAAAAACAAGTACTCAGGATGAAGTAAACAAGAGAAAGTAATAGGAATCCAGACTGAAGCTTCAAGAGTTAGATTTTAGGATCTGAGGAAGGTTGGAAGGCTGAAAGCACTTATCCCTATCTCTTTGGATTGTGTTTATTCGTATTTAGTTTTACTGTTTTAAGTTGTTAATAAATTGTCTCTGTGGTGGTCTAGCCAGTCACTTGTTTCTTTGTTTACAGTTATTTTACTGGCTTTGACTTTTAGTGATGAACAGGAACTTTTGTTTTTATTATTGTAAGCTTCAAGAGTTACCTAATAACTCCAGGACCCTGGTAACTGAAACAAGTCAATGCATGGTTTCCATAATTTTAAACATTGTATAATAAAGCAGGGAAGTGTGAGACAAACTCCAACATCTGCCCAATTACTCCAGCTGCCCAGAGACTAGCCCACCTCAATACAGTTGTATGTCCCAGTAAAGTGCAGCAAAAATTCTGAGAAGATAATAAAAAAAAAATCTTTAGGCCATCTGTAAGCAAGCTAGAGTGCTTAGCAATCTGGTGTATACTGAAACTGATGGAAAACTTAATGTCTTGGAATCAGGCAATTAAGTTTGTCAAGATAGAGAAGCTCTGCCTAAAAGTGGAAGCACTGAACTAAACTAAACACTGGCTAAAAATGGGAGAAGGCAACAAACATAACAGCAGGCCAAATGTTGTGACAAGATCCACTTTACTAGGTGGAGCCAGGAATGGTTGTAAAAAGAAGTTTCATATTTTGCTCGACTGTAAATTCAAACAGCAAAATAAGACATTAGATTAATGGAGAAAAAGCTGCAGTGCTTAATATAAAAGTTCTCAATACTTTCTGTTCAATATTCCCTTGGCACACCATTTGAATGCCTTGTATTAGTAAGAGAGGAAACCTCTTACAGAAAACAAAGATGCTTGAGTCATCCACAGGAAACAGGTAAAAGTAGTACAACTGCAGATTATTATGAATCAGTCTATTAAAAAGCAAACAAGAATAAAGAGCACAAATAAAAATAAAAAATGCAGACAAAGAAGAAGAAAACAGTACCACCCAAAACAGTAATAGTAAAAACAAGCAAGTTTCCTCCTACCAAATTACCCAAAAGTATACTTCAGGTGTTTAGTCCGTTGCTGCCATCTTTGGAAGTATGCTGTAGCCCATATTTTATATTTTCACAATCTGTCAATTCTGGGGAGGATCTGTGTATGTGACAATAGTACTGCTTACCAGTATGTCAAGGTGAGGACTCTGCTGCATGGTTTTGCATCTTACATGTGTCTCTCGGTGCTGTAGGAGCAATAATTTTATTCTTTACCCAGCAGAATACTGTTTTTATTGTATGTCCTCACTATTGTTCTTATTTACTTCTTTTAAACTTCTTCAGGCTAATAAGGGAACAGCTGACTTAATGGATGATTGCAACACATTCCATCTGTTACATCCATTTCTATGAATTCTGATGCAAAATGCAGGCAGTCAGGCTGGTATGTGGACTTAGTATTGGCAAGAATTTATTATGATTTGTAAAGCTGTGTAACACTGTTAGAATATGTATAAAATAAGTGCCCTAGCTTAATAGAAACTTTTCTTGTGTGGCTATTTTATTGTTTGTTGCCTGCCCTATGGCACTTCCTCTAAAATGGGTATTGTCATTAAATTTATAGCTCATATAGTAGGATTTGCATGTCTAGATGGAGGATGTCCATATTTCATTTAATCTAAGGAAAGATGGTGGCTGGAAAGAAACATTGGGTATGATCTTCTCCCCTTATCATATAATTAGTTTTCCTGTTGCTATTCTTACAGTGAATTATAAAGGTAGTGTTGTACTGGTACTTGATCTGACCAGCCTTCTGTCTTTGCATTAAGATTTGCTTATCCAGCCATGATCTTATAACACTGGGGGAGGTGGGTTAGCCATCATAGCTGTCTGTACCATCCAGCGCCAGCTCCCAAGCAACTAAATGAACTCAGGTAATTTAGGCTGTAGTTAAGTCTTTATCCCTGTACTCTACCAGGGCAGGCAAAGGTTCCTTTATTTTAGTGTAAATAGTTTGTAAGGTTGCTTGTACATAGTTACTGAGGGTGAGTATTCAAAAGAGTTATCCACTTGCACCTACAAATACTGTATGTAATTTTCTGATTTTCTCATTTATGGTTAAGAATATTCAGGAATTAGAATATTGACTATCACTGTAAATAGATTTTGGGAAAAAAACACACAAGCTGAATGAATTCCAGATATGGATGATCCAAGAAGCACGTGTCTCCCAGAGTAAGGAAATGGAAGTCAACTGTAAGGATGCCTCCTACGACACAGTCAGTGTATTTGGATAGCTCATACTGTGTTGGAGAACAGGGAAAAGCAAACTATTCTGGCTTAAGAGCTTCATTAATGTTAAGGGAGCCTGTTAAGATCTTGTCACTGTTCAAACCAGAATATCTTCTAATGATATTGAAAATTTATCTTATGTCATTTGTGTCAACTTGTTTTATATGGGGAATTTACCTTTTGGATCTCCATCTAAAATGTGTCATGGGATCAGAGATACTGCCTGGTAACAAATTTTTAATAGACTCATGGATAGGTGAATAAATAAAAAATATACTACTTAGTGAACAATATTCAAATAGATAGATAAATAGATGAAAAGATAAGCAAAATACTACCTGGTTAAAAATAATTGAAATTGACAGACGGCTGGAAAGACAGACACAATAGATATATCAGGGGATGAAAAGATTAAAAAAATACAGCTGGCATTATTATTTCCTTCATGTGACTGTTGCATCAGAGGGGTGTATATACCATTATCTTTGTAGGCAACTGGAAAGTAATCCTAAATTTTCAAATAGACAGTAAGTAAGGTATTAGGACTATATAAAAGAAGTTGAACACTTGCAAGGCCTTTGTAAAGGTTGCAGCATAGTGGGGCCATTGTGAACCCACAACAGAGAAGCTAGGCATTTCATTCATACTGTTATTAATTGATCATCTAAATCTTAATTTTCTATTTCCTTATTTTGGAGATAATATTCCTGCTGGCTTAGTGACACTTGAGCTTAGTCCTACCATTTTATGAAACATGCCTTTGTCTTGGTACACTGATTATGGTCTTAGATCTAGACAATGACTTTTACTGAATCATCTGCCCTGGTGTGTTAAACACAGATGTTTTTCTACTCAGAAAGTTGGCAAAGTTATTACTGGCATTATACAATACAGAAATGGAGGCTGAATATCAGACAGCCAAATGGATAATAATGATGTGTATCATACCTGCTGAATACCAGAGCCATGTAGCTGTGTGCAACAATAAATTTAAGTGCAAGGCAAAAGATCTCCTGCATCATGTTAGGGGCTTCCACATAGGTCTGGGTAACATTTAGTGACAGCTAGGAAGTGGCCCTTGCCAAATCCTTCACGTCACAGGTAATCCTGTCTATTTCTTTAACTTCTCCATTACTAATCCTGTTTTCTATTTTTCCTCTTTGTTTTCCTACTTTTTGTATTGTAAAATTTCCATATCTGGATGCCTTTGCCTATATTTCTCTTCAAATATCTTTGGTGCTGCTCTTTTTGTATTGATTAGTTTTGCTTTCTCTTTTCTGTACTAGATCATGTAGGCATTTCTGTATTTGTGTGGCAAGATGCCAAACCCTTGATTGTGCACAGGGATGTTGGGTTTCTAAAAGCTAAGTGGGTTTGAGACTGCCAGATCCAGAGTTATATTATCTGAACTTTGCTATAGTTGTTGTGAAGAACATGTATGCACTTTACTGGTTTAAAAAGTAAACAGTTTGGCTAAAATAATTTTGAGGTGTACCGCTGTACCCCCCCCATCTAATATGGGCAAGCTGTATTTTTTCCCCACAGAATAAATAGATTTCTATTTTTGTGCAGTGTATATGTGGTCAGATATGTGAGTGAGCCTGGTTGATTTATGACCAAAGAAGCTGGATTTAATACCCTCCTCAGTAAAGCTTAAACCTATTTAAAGGAAACTGTACTTAGTATTTATCTAACCCCAGCTTGCATTATAAGGCACTAGGCTCAGATCATTTTCCCCTGACTATGATAAAGAATTTTTAGCTTTTGATGTCTTGATGCAAGAATCAGGGACAAAGCCAGAGAACAATGAGAGACAAAGGCCCCAAATCAGGGAGAGATTTTAAATATTGTTTTTATATATTCAAAAAGCTGTTATAATAACAGATTTTTGTATTAGCATGTTTCATAATATATACAGTAATCTTTTTGTAAACTTCAACCATAACTCCCAAGCATCTGTCTAGCTTAATTTCTGCTACAAGTATTTTTTTCCTGTATATATATATGTTCTTTATGATAATGACTTGTTAGCAGTACTGAAACCTGTTTCGCTCATAATTTTATACCTGGTGGGTTCTGTACCGGTACAAACAAGACAGAAATGGGTTGGATTATTTTGTCATTAATTTTGTGTGTTATAGGAAATTGTTTTACCATTTCCTTTTCCTTACTGTTCTCTTCAGTGTAGTATTATTAAGTTTTTGTTTTGCTTCTTTTGGTTACTCTAAATAAATAAATAAACAAAATAAATTAGTAAATATATTAAATTGCAAAAATATATCCATGGTGGTGTAGCGATAGCATTATTGCCTCACAGCAAGAGGTTCTTCCGTTCAATTCTCGGCTGGAGTGCGGGGAGTGCCTTCTGTGTGGAGTCTGCATGTCCTCCCCATGGTTAGGTGGGCATTCGAACAACATGTGTAAATGGGCGTGCCTTCGTTGAAGGTTGGACGTTGAGCTGGTACCTTGGTGTTCATGAAAATCTACTGCCAATCATTAGTGGACCGGAGTTCCGCTGTGGCGACCCTTAACTGGGAAAAGCCGAAAGACAAACAACAACAACAACATTAAATTGCAAAAATATAAAACAAGGACATGTGAAGACTAAGATTGGGAAAGGGAAAGAATGAGAATGAAATAAGCAAATTAAAGCAAAACAAAACTTTAACTTATCACTTGCATGTAAGGTTTAGATTCAACTGCAGCATTTCAAACTTGATGACCAGATAGAAACATCCAGAAGAGAGTCAGTAGACATGCATATTTTACTATCATGGTAGTAGATGAGAAGCAAGACAGAGTTATGTGTCATCCAGCAGTGACACTTAGCCGTATGGGTATCTAAAGCTACGCTGCACTACATATATATATATATATATATATATATATATATATATATATATAGAAGAAGATATATATATATATATGTATACATACCCCCTTAAGCTAAATGTATTAACAGTTATACAGAGAATGTTATCTCTTCTATAATATAGTGTTCAAAGGATGACACGATGCATACACATAAACTGATGTGTGCATATATACTCAGACGATGCAAGTATTTTTTTTCAAATGCTAAAGAAATATACATTTGCTTAATAGTGGCTACACAAATCAGTCTTTGCCTGTCATAATGTTACAAAAGCATTCTATTTGGATGGCATTTTTTATTATAGTCTACCAAATCTAGATACTTTAGATTAAATGTCTTTGAATTGTATGTAACAGAAAAATGTTGCCTATAGCAAAAGACAGTTAGGATATAGGAATACAAAAACTTTCCTGTTGCAAGCTAAGATGAGTTTACAGTTGTCATATTTGCAGAACAGATGAATGTGTTTCATCTTTTATGCTACAACTCTCAGTATTTAATTTCAGTTTTCCTTTTGGAAGGAAACTTATTGAGTCAGCAGTCTGAATACTATAGTGATGGGTGCAAATGTCTTTTCACTACATATCAGCTATCATATTACATTAAATGTTACATGTACAATATACATTTATGCTATATTCTAAACTGTTTTACTGTCACTGATCTGGGTCCCTTCTTTTACTTTTTTTTCATCATTTCATGTCTTGCTTCTACTTGATAAATGCTGAAGGCTTCACTTTTCCATTTTTGTGGGAAATTGATTATCTTTTTATTTATATATTGATAAAACGGAATGCTGATAATCAATGTTTCCAGGTAAGACTATATCGTAAATTGTATTTATTTATTTTTGTTAACACAGATTTTATTTCTTGTCAAACGATGAGCTGCTTGAAATCCTTGCACAGACACGCAATCCCCAGGCTGTACAACCACATCTGAGGAAGTGCTTTGATGCAATTGCTAAGTTAGAGTTTGCACTTGCTTCCCATTCTGAAGGCAAAGGTGCACCTCCCACAGAAGGTGACCAAGAGAAGGTGTTTACCAATGATATTTTAGCTATGCTGTCACCAGAAGGTGAACGGGTAAGATATGAATTACTTTTAACTGTTATCTGTGACTGCATATAGTAATTGAGAGGTTATAACATGCTTTAGTTTAGGCACATGTGCTACTGTTTTACTGTATATACATATTTTCACTATATGTACACTCTTTCTTCAGTGAAGTGCACTGTAACAATAAATCATTGCATTTATGTCTACTCATATTCTGATATGCCTTGATCTGGTTACATTTTCAAAGTTGTTTCACTTCTTTGTGAAGGATAATACTGGTCTTATATCTGCAAAGGTGCTGACACAAGTGCTAGAATAAACACAGCATTGGTATGTGCTCTCTTCATTTATTTGTAGCTACTGTCTGGCAGTTTACAGCAGAAGTTTTAGATTATGTGCTACAAAATTTAGACCTGTATCCATCCTGGGTTTGAGTTCCATGGCTTACTTTGTGACTCTGAGCAAATCACATTATCAGACATTGCATTTGGGTTGCCCTTGAAAAGAGATTGCGTACCTAGTAGGCGTAGCTGGTTAACATATTTTTTTCCTTTTTTTGTATGTGTGTGTATGAAGACTGGAAATGTCATGTTAGACTTTCTTAATGGCACAGATGTATACAAACATCACTATAAGAATGAAAGCATATCAGTATCACAGGAGTCTGAAACATTGATCTGAAGTCTGTGCTATACATATTTCTTCCTGTGATGATGTGGGATCCCACTGTATGATGTTGGCCAGATGTGGAGGTGAGATTCTGAAATGATAGGTGTTCTGTGTCAAAACATCTTCTTCTATGATGTACAGGGTACATGACTATGAACCTTTCCTGGCAGTGGTGTGTGACTGTGAGATTATGACCTGGCTCATAGGAATCATTAGAAGTTTAAGACTTCCTAGTCTAGGCAAGACTATGCAAGTTTAGACCTATTTGCACAATATATAGGCACGTTTGATTAGGAGGTATGATTGCTTATCAATTGCTATATTTTGCTGTGGTGCACCTGTACCATACGATGTAGTTTATTGACTTGCTTGCCTGTAACAGCTCTTGATCAAAAGCAGTCTGGAGGCTTGTGCGAATGCATGTCATACTACTTACAAATAGCCACTTTGCAGAAATCACCTCATATGTATGATTCACATGGCACCATCTTATTCTTTATGAAAGTAACATCATTTTGAGAGGAGGTTTAAGAGAAATGCAGCTTCTAATAGTGTCTGCCAGATACTATTTGCATGGTGCATAAAAGATAACGCTACATTTCATTTATGGCCATTTCAAAGACTGCAAACTGGCCTTGTCATGGCACATTTAAAACAGTGGATGCCTTGTATGACCCGGCAGAAGAATTGTCCTCAGCCACATGCATCAGCAGGACAGGGTAATGATGCAGGTGTTATTTTGATGAACTGTGGTACAGGAACCCTTATGAGTTCTTGGAATAGGAAGTGCGGGTTAAGCTGGAAAATCCTGAGTGGTAAAGTAAGTTTTTCCCCTCTTTTTTACATTGTTCAGTTTTTACTTATAACATGTTACAGGTTTGGGACTGTTGGTGCTGCTGGCAAGAAATTGTCAATCTCATCCTAGAATTAAGTCTTCTGTTTGCATCTTCCTTGTCAGGTAGAGGTGGTGCTGGTGGCACTGTTTTTGATATGCCTGCTACAATTCATATGGGAATTCTACAGGGCCTTGTTCTGGGATGGGGTCATGCAGCACTATGTCACAGTGACTGCACACTACCTGCTGTACTACCATGTATATCTGTGCCATATGCTATTCGTAACTTATGTGCAGGAGAATTTCTCTTGTCTGCTGCCTGTCTTACAGCTAATGAGAAGTCCTTATGGGATTACATCTGTTGTTCTAACATCTTACCTTACAGTTACCATAATTCTGTGATGTGCCATTTTATTTCAGCATGAAAAGAGCACAGAGAAAATTGTGCTGCCTTCTGCTCAAGGCAGGAGAGTCTTACTACTTGCCCCATGGCAGCATAGCTTTACTTATGACTGTCTTCCTATTTTGTGTCCCCACTGCAGGTCTGGATGACAGATTTGTTCCACAGACATGTCCACCTCATTCTGACCCTGCTTAGGCACTGGTTGTGGTGCAAGAGAGTGATAAGGCTGAGAGCATCTCACTGGATAGGCATTCCAGATCCTCACTAGCAGATATCTTACCTGCATTGTTAGACATGTTCCAGCTAAAACTGGAACAGGTGGTGGAGGTTAAAGTGGAGAGAGCAGTGGGAAGATGTATGGCCCATGTTGAGAGCCTTCTGGAGTGAATTGTGGATGTGGTCAGCTGGCCATTGAATACCATTGGGCTGCCAGGAGAGGATCAGATACATGTCACCAACCACCCTGATCTGTCATGCAGAGATGGATTCCTTAATGTCTCCCCGACTGGGTCATAAGATGTCATGCAGTATGAAACAAACCAAGCAACACTGATACTGAACAAGTGTTTAATAAAACAAAGCTTTCAGGTCAAACAAATCCTTCATCAGTGTATAAAATACTAACACATACTAACCAGTTTTATATATAGTATCAAAAATAACGCAACCATTAATTATCCAATTAAACAATCAATCCTAGTTACAAACAATAGTTGCAGAAGCAAAGATCTCTATTTCCAACACATTTGTTTATACCTTAGTACAGGTTTTAAAGAAACAGTCTGGTTTAAGCCTGGTAATACATCAGCACAAAGGCATATTATCTATTGATATTCCTTTATCTCAAGCTTATTGTTAAGATCTCCCCCTCATATATCCTTACATACTCCATCTATCACCCTAAAATAGAATTTATGTGCATTTTCATATGTACTGATATGCTTAGCCAAGGAATTAGTGTCAGTATTTCTTCTTATTTGTGAATGGTGCTCAGTTATTCTTTCCTTCAGTTTTCTGGTAGATTTCCCAACATAAAATGCTTGACATCTATTACAGGTAGCCAGGTATATTATATTCATTGTAACACATGTTGCTAAGCCAGAAAATATATAATTATTCCTAGTTACTGGGTTTTGAAAAGTATTATTTTTATTAATGACTTCACAACAGCTACAACTGTAGCAAGGAAAGGAGCCTGATTTAACTACTGTT
Source organism: Protopterus annectens (assembly GCF_019279795.1). NCBI lineage: Eukaryota > Metazoa > Chordata > Ceratodontiformes > Protopteridae > Protopterus > Protopterus annectens. The sequence continues at coordinate 66,932,245 of NC_056751.1, forward strand.
ACCCCCCATTCTTGACACACGTCTTTATAACATAACTTCTGCTTTAAACTCTGACAGTTTCTGTATGAGAAACTGGGTTTCATGTCAACTATAGGACATAATTCAGGTAGAGATGTTAATATATACCAGTTATCATTAATTATTCTTCTTACCTCAGAAGTAGCTCTGTTAAAAGCTGTAAAAGAAACGTGGCTTACCTACATCTAAGTTGGTCTCCTTAGTTATAAAGGGTACTTCCATTGTGTTCATAGAGAAATAAGGTTTAGTACTATCGTCCCTACAGCTCAAGACCTATTCAATTTCCATATCTAGGGATTCGCTATTATAGCCCCTCTCCATAAATTCATCTCAGTTCCTGCATTTGTTTCTTATATTCTTCTATAGAAGTATTAAGTTTACTAATTCTAACAAACTGAGCTTTTGTGACACTTTTAAACACGTGGTGCATGCATACTGTTTCGGTGGAGAATTTTATTCCTATGTGTTGGTTTTTATAAGCAGTAGTTTGAATTTCAGTACCATCAAACAAAATTCTCACATCCAAAAAGTTAGTGCTAGTATCTGAACATGTCATAGAAAAATGTAAAAATTTTGTGCTGTTGTTTAAATAGTTTAAAACACATCTAGTTCATCCCTACTACCATGCCAAACAAAAAACAAATCATCCGCATATCTTTTAAAGCAACTAATATTCTGAGAATATTGCTGTGGGCCATGATATATAAATTCAGTCTCCCATTTATCCAGTACTAGATGCCATGTCAGCAGCTTTTGCCTAGTCACATGTGCTGCCTTCCTGTTGTATTATAAACCATACCTTATGCATTATCAAGCTTTCCCCATCATCATTTGCCTACCCTCTGTCTTTGCCCATCCCAAGTCTCTCCAGCCTGTTGTGAACAAATTCCACCCCTGTTTGACTGTGTAGTTGATTTTCTGTTTATTCTTGCAAAATTTCCTCCCCCTTTCACACCCTGTTTTCTGTTTCACACTCTTCTTCCTCTCTCTGTCTGACAATCAGTCAATCAGTTAATCAATAAGACCCTAGCTAGCAAAAAGAAGTTTCTTTCCTCCACCTCCTCAACCCATTTTACATATTCCTATATGTTGTCCTTCTTTATGACCCTCTGCTTGCTCTTCCTCTTTTGGTACTTTCCTGTACACCTCTTTCCTTCTCTTTTATGAACTGAACAGGTGTTCACATATTTGAACACCAAAGCAAAGCAGTTGCAAGTAATATACTGCTACAAAGCTGTGAGCAGTGCCTGGTGCCACTCTGATGAGAGACACTGTTTTATATTTATATTGTTTTGAGTTCATGTCTGCTGTTTTCAGAAGATTGCTGTTTGTAACACAGGACCACATTATGGATTGCCTCCTATGCTTCTGTGCAATTACTTCACTACATGGTTAGGTTCACTTGTATACATACTGCATGGTTTATTGGTATACGTCACAGCATAGCTAGCTGTCTATAAATACTGCATGTTTTCATATGGATATTCATAACCTTCCTGTGTCACTGCATAGTGTAGCACAGCTGTACAATGCTCGGGCAGAAGTACAGTTTATCTCTATAAATCTCAGTCCTGATCACATCAGATAAGGTAAATATTGTTAGAAAGGGCTTACTTTTTGAGGGAATAGTCTGTGTATACTAAATAAGCTGAATGCCTTTCTACAAAAATAGTTATTGAAACTTTTATTTTAGGAAATTTACTTGTTCATAGTCAAATTACATGTATCCTGTTAAAAAAGAGATATTCTAGGAGAACACTCTACATGGCAGGGCTAGTCACTTGACAGTATAAAAATATTGCTCTAAGTGATTCGGTCATGTTGACTAATATTACCAAATGGGCATGGGTATTTGCCATTGATAAGTGGGTTGAGGACCTTTCCTTCTCCAAACTACACCAGGGACCCATGCTAACAGTGAGAGGGGTGTATATCCCCGTATTGGCCAGTGTGTGCCCGCCATAAAGCCCAGTAACCCTGGGTCAGTAAGCTACTGGCTTGGTGGCCAGTGTCCAGTTGTTCAGTTTGGGTTACCTGGGATAGCCTTGTTGAGTGAAAGTCAGCCTGCTGAATATGAACTAAGAATTGCTACACTCAATGAAGGTTCACTGACAGGACAGACCTGGGAAGTGGTTGACATGATGGTAAGGAGGAGGCTGGTTATCCTATAGATTTAGGAGACAAGATAGAATGGTAGTATAGTAAAGCCACTTGGCCTGAGACTCAGAGTCTGCTACTCAGGAGGAGGACAGGCTAGAAATGGTGTGGGAATTGCCGTGAGGGAAAGGTTTCAGAAGGCAGTGAGAAATGTCATCAAAATTAGTCACAGACTTGTAGCAGTCAGATTCCAACCTAATGATACGGCAGTATTCATAATCTCAACCTATGCCCCAAAGCAGGGTTGTGATAGTGAGGAAAAGAGTGCATTTATACAGTAGTTACAGGACCTGCTGGATAACACAGGACAAGATGAATTGGTGTTGATAATAGGTGACCTGATTACACATATCGGGAGAGACAGAACAAGATATGAGGACTGCATGGCTCCATATGGGTGGGACAGCAGAAATAAAGAAGAAGAAGCCATTCTAAACTTCTGTCTGGAAAATGGCTTGATAAGTGAAGAAGCTGGAGGGAAGTACAGGAGAGACAGAATACCAAGCTTTTGACACAGTGTCCCATCAGCTGCTCCTCCACAAACTTTCCACTTACAATCTTAATACCTCACCCCTCACATGGTTTCACAGTTATCTATCCAACCGCCAACAGGCCACTAAATGGGCAAACAGCCTCTCCCCTCTATTATCAGTCACCACAGAGGTACCACAAGGCTCCATACTTGGACTCCTCCTCTTCATAATATTTACCAACAACCTGTATACTGCCACCCAACATGCCACTGTCAAACAATATGCAGATGACTCCTGTCTTATCTGCTCAGACAACTCCCCACAAGAACTCCAACACAAAATACAATCATCATTCCAAGACATTGAAAAGTACCTCACCAGCCACCAACTCATCTTAAATCCAAATAAGACCAAGCTCATAATTTTCCCTAAAAAATCTTCCAAACCCAGTACCCAATCCCTCTCCATACTATCTAACAATGGTACAAAAATTGAACCCACCAATCAGACCAAGCTGCTAGGGTTAACCATAGATGATTCACTAAAATTTGATAAGCACATCTATCTGACCATCAAAAATATCCACTCTAAACTAGGTGCTCTATACAGGGTTAAACCTTACCTTATACAACAAGCTAGACTGGCCACTGCAAAATCCTGCTTGCTATCCACCCTCCTATACTGCTCTGAGGTCTTTACTAACCTATCAAAAACCAACATAAATAAACTAGACTCTTGCTACAACAGAATAGCTAGGTTTGTCACCAACCATCCCCACAAAACACACCACTGCATCGCTCTCCGACAGCTCATCTGGCTTAGAACTTCCCAATGTATTATTACTAAAACAACTGTCACTTGCCCATAAAATCCTATTCAACCCTTCCAACTGCTCAGTTCTATCAAACCTAGTTCAGCCAAACACAAACTGTAGACTCCTCAGGTCATCCAACAAACTAATGCTAAAAGTAACCCAATCTCACAACTATCACGGAGACTCCCTCTACTCCCATAAAATAGCCAAAAATTGGAACACCCTTCTTCAACAGATAACTAAAACCCCAACCTGTCCACATTTAAAACTACCCTGAAAAACTATTTAAATGATAATTGGCTATGCCCCTGTATTGGTTCCAACTAATATTCTTCCTATTTTTTTCCCACTCATCTCACACATGTTAGCCCAAATAGCTCTCATCCCACATAGGGCTATCCCACTATCTGTCTTATCTTTTTTAATCTTTGTTCCTTCAGATGACCTGACTTGTAAAACTACATGACCAGTTTTGGTCTTTCAGAAGTGACTCACCTTGTAAAGCTATATGACTTATGTACCTCATATATATTGTAACAAAAAAAATAGTATTCCTGTATGCCTGAAACATGCATATTTATATTGTATTCTGTTATTATATTTTGCTATAATATTTTTGTTAAGCTCATTTGCATATTTTGTTAGCAATACACTACTTATTAAATTAAGTTTACTGCTTGTACCTTAATAATGTTCTTTTTGTAGAGCTTTTCTCCCTGGGTCTCCACTGAAAACTTTTTTCTTTCAACCCAGTCGGACACTACCCGATTAACAAATGTAAATAAATAAATAATACAATAAGCGGCCAACACATAGTTCAGAAAAAAAGGCAACCACAAGATCACATACAAGAGTGGCCAACATGCAACTCCTAGTAAGAAAAGGGCACTGGGGTAGAACTCATGATTGCAAAGTCATCCCCAATGAAACAGTTTTCCTACAGCATAAACCAGTGGTTGCCACAATCAGCTACAAACAGTAGTCAGAGAAGGCTTTAAGGTCAACAGAAACCAGGCTGAAGACCTGAAATTTGACTGGAAAGAAAGCATAACACTTCAAGGAATTACTCAGGACTCTAGCACCTCAAGAAGAATAGGAAATAGGTGGAGGTGAAGAAAAATGGCAGCAGCTCAAAACAGCATGAGTGAGGAATACAGAACAGATATGCAGCCAAGTCAGATATGGAAATAAAGTACTTAAGCATACCTCTCAACCTCTTAGTGCAAAAAATCTGGAGAAAGCCTGACATAATGGGGGGACAAAGGCCCAAAAACAGAGACAGATTTTAAATACTTATAAACTTAGACAGTTGCTAGAATAACTGGATTTGTCTTGCCATGCATTTTTCTGATGGGTATGAAGTCTGAATCACAAATATATATATATCATTATTTAGTGACTTCAGTCCTTAGACCATCCCAGTAATTTGCCAGAAAATCATAAATTTTATGAGGAACAGACCAAAAATATGAAGCAAAAATCTGGACAGTTGAGAGGTATGTACTAAAGGAAAGCTGGTGGAGGAATGTAGAAGCCTAGATAGAAAAGATGGAGTATGCTAGGAAAGAATACTGCTTTTCTAACAAAGAGGTTAAGAAAGGAGTTGCTATAGCATCAGAGTCATGCTTTTAGAAAGCGACTCAGCAGATGGTACAAAGAAACTATATTAGTTTGCAAGGCAAAGACAAAAAGATAAAGAAGACAGACACCCTTCATAAGGGATGCAAGCAACAACCTGCTCATGAGTCCACAAGACATTAAAGGCAGATGGAAGAAGTTCTTCCAGCAGCTTCTGAATGAGGAAATCCCCACAGAAGCTGTACTGCCCCAGACATAGCTTCCAATGAAAGAAGAGGAGGAACCCACCATAGAAGAATTGAAACAACATGAAGGAAAATGAAGTCAGGGAAAGCAGCAGGCTCAGATGAGATCACATCAGATATGATAAAGATGTTGGGTGAGATAGAGGAGAAATGGCTCCTGAGGGTACTCATGGCAGTGTGGAGAGAAAGGTATAGCCCGAGTGGAAAATAAGCATACTAGCACCAGTGTTCAAGAGCAAAGGGGACATTCACAACTGTGATCAGTACAGAGGTATGAAGCTCCTGTCAAATTGTATAAAAGTTCTAGATATGGTGACTGATAAAAGAAAATGCAGAGTAGTAGAAAGTAAGATGGGAGACGAGCAGTTTGGATTCAGAATAGGATGTAGTACAATTGACCCAATGTTTACAGTGAGACAGGAAGTTGAAAAGAAGTTAGAGATGAGGAAAAGTGCAACTGGGCATTTGTAGACTTGGAGAAAGCATATGACAAGAGATGGGTGATGAGCAGCTTGGATTCAGATCAGGATGTGGGAAAGCATATGACAAGAAAGCTGATTTGGGCAGCCCTGTTGTGGTTTGAAGTCCCAGAAACATTGGTAGAATTAGTGCAATCTATGTACAAAGACTCAATGACTCAAGTACGAACAGTGTTTGGTCTCATAGAGGGTTTCCCAGTGGGAGAGGATGTGCATCAGGGTTCAGGTCTGAGCCCACTACTGTTCATACCAGTGATGGACTGCATTTAGCAAACAGGTCAGAGGAGACAGATCAACAAAGTTGCTGTATGCAGACAATGTGGCATTACAGGCAGACTCTGTGCAAGAACTTCAGCAAGGGACAGGGGAATGGAATGCAAAACTAAAGGCACATGGGATGAAACTGATTACAAATAAGACAGTTGTAGTGGTGGTAAATGGTGGAGATCAGAAGACGATGAAAATTGAGACAGTAGGGAAAAATGCTACCAACAGGTTAACAGCTTCAGGAATCTGAGAGGGTTGGTTGATGAAAAGGGAAGTCTGAATAAGGAGGTCAAAGCTAGAATTAGAGGATCTGCAACCAACTGGCACAGATTGCCAGGTTTAGTATATGACAGAAGAATGGTAAAGAAGTTGAAAAGTAAAGTGTACAAAACAGTGGTGGGTCCAGTTCTACTGTATGGTAGCAGTAAATACAGAACAGTTGAGGAAGCTAGAGGTGATGGAGATAAAGTGCCTGAGACAGGTGGTAGGGTGCACACTGTGGGAGAAATGAAGAAATGAGGACATAAGAATAGAAGCCAAAGTAGCTTCAGTTGCAGAAAAAAATCAAAGAGAACAGATTACTGTGGTTCGGGCACATTTGCAAAAAAGCAAAAGAAAATCTGGTGAAGAAGATTTGTAACAGGCAGGAAGAAGACAAGAGGGAATGCAGGCATCCAGCAAAGAGGTAGATGGATTGTGTGAGAGAAGACCTGCAACAGTCAGGCATGAGTATCGAAGAAGGCAGGAGAGTGGTACCAAATAGAGAGAGATGATGACAGTTGGCACTACATCCCAACCCCATGTAGAAAATGGGAAAAAGGGGTTGATGCTGCTGATGATGATGATACTGATCACTGCTGCAGTAGCCTTAACTATATGGGTTATACCCTGCCAAAAACAACTTGTCAGCTTCCAAAGCTTCAGAGCATCTTTCAAGCGCCCAGACTGTCAAACAGCTCAAGCTGAGCTGACTAAAAGACAAGTATGGCTATGAACCCCTTCAGAGCTTTACTGCTGCCAAAGAGTACACTTCTCTGTGGCTTTTGAGGATCTTAGTAGCACTTCTTCCCTCCCACCCTCCCCCTTGTTTCTTGTGTTGTTTTCATCAGGATGTGCATTTTAACTTTTTGTTGTGTCTAGCATTGTTGTTTCAGGGTTCAACCTCCCTCTCTCTGTTGGCATGAAATCTCTGAAGGGCTTGGATCCCAAACTTGTCTTTTAGTCAGTTTAGCTCAAGATGACTGATGGTTTGGGCACGTGGAAGGTGCCCTGAAGCTTTGGAAGCTATCTGGCTGTTATATTCTTTCAGGATATAACCATATAGCTTGTATAATTTAGGTTACTGCAGCAATGATCATACAAACATCACCTGTTATGGTAAGTTTACTTACACAGCTGTACTTTTTTGATTAAGCCTTCTGACTTCATGACTAATGTACTCTAGGACACTGAATGAAGTAAGTTCAGGTATATCTTGTCTGTAAAATTTGGAAATGAATGCACTTACTGCACTGACACATATCTGTCAGTTTGCTGCCTTTAGGATATGTAGAATAATAAACTACACATATTAAACACAATGCTTCTTTGAAGTGAAACAGATCAGTCACTGTGCTCCATTGTCTATCTAGGCTAACATTTCCTGTCTTAGATTGTCATCACTTCTATGGGCTAGACTTGTAAAGGCTCCAGGGCCATTGGCCTAGTACACACCTATGAACCTAAGAACCTATTATACATTCCAGTTTACTACATTTTGTTTTATCTGTACTGACATTATGGTTCAGTACATTATATCCTAAGCTGTTTCTATGCAAGTCACTACTCTAAGGTATTACTTTTATTTTGAAACATTTGCTTTTCAGTTACTCAGGTACTGCAGTCTTGTCAGCTTTGAGCATTAAGCTATAACCGGGACTTATTTCCTACTGATTGAAAAGTAATCTAGATTTTTTTTCCTGACTGATTATTTCTGCCCTACTCAACCTCTCATTGTGACTAATTTCAGTAATCACTTGACTAAGCAGAGTCCTTACATCTCTGAAATTATTTTTTTTTTTGTTATAGGTAACTAATAAATTAACCAAAGAATTTCAGATATTTATTTTAGCAAATCCTAATTATGCTCTGGAAAATTAACTTAAGATAGCTATTATATGTAGTGTTTTACCTGGTCTGTATTTCACTTTGAGGTCATACTTCTGTAGGTTAGGTAGCATCCACTTTAATCACAAAAGAATTATGTACATAGGCATGCTAAATACAGTATGTAGTTTTACAGTCTGTGTCTTCTTGTAATTTTTTTGACATAAGCATATTTATGGAATTTCTCACCTTCATATGCCATTGCTGTCAGTTTATTTGTCTAAGCATACCCATTTTGTGCATGTCTAAATGTTCTTGTTCTATAGGCAACTGACCTTCACAGGCAATATACCATTCTAACTTAAATCCACTTGGAACGCAGATGGTTTATTTGCATTGTTGTATTTCAGTGTAGGTGCTTCTGTTACTATTTTCCGAAGTATATCAAAACTGTTTTCCTTTTCATAGCCCATTACTCATAAACATATCATCCAATGCCTTTTTAGATGCACAATTGTCTCAGACATAGGCTCAAACTTTGCAATGCACTAACTCTATTAATCTCAGGAATACTTGCTTGCTGTGTAGCTTAAGCAATTCACCTGTCAGTGTAACTTTTTTCTGAACATCTTTTTAGACCTCCTGATATTAGAAAATGACCCATTAACGTTAGTGTTAATACTCATATAATTTCTTTAATAAAGTTTAAATTTGCAAATTTCTCAAGGTGTTAATTAGTTTTTTGTCATTTTTTAAAACAGATTAGTAAAAGATTTTATTTATTTTACTTTTATTTACTAGGTTTGTCTGATTGGGTTTTAGTCAAAGGCTACTTTTCAGTGGAGGCCCAGGGAGAAAAGCTAGCTCCAACATATTGCAAATACTTGTAAACATGCATTTAGTAATAAACATGAACAGACATTAGGTGATATACATTAACAATCACACATACACTTGCTAATTAGATTACATTCATATGAAATAAAAGCAACTACTGCAATATAAAAGTCACTTATGCATTAGAAGATGTTGGAAATTGAGTATTTGAAGAGGAATATTAGTGAGGTTGTCAGGTAGATCATGTAATTAGTGCTTAGAAAATTTTAAAAATGCAGGTGAGGGAAAGAACTAGGTGGGGCAGAAAATGTAAATATTGTAGTTAAGAGGTGGGAGTATAAGGCAGGTTCATAGAAAGTTATAGAGATGGCTGTCATAAGGCTTATATTAAAAGTATGTGGGTGGGGTGAATACTATTAACGTTCAAAATATCTTGTCTTCCTTCAGATGTCCACCACGCTGCCTTATAACAAATGGGTTCTGTACCTGCACAAACCCATACTGGCAGGTTTCCAGAGCTCAGAATCTCCTTCTGTGACTCTCTGTAACTGGGGATTGGCCAAACCCATCCCATCAGGGAAAGCCTAACCCATGTCACATAAATTCAGTTTTTCTGTCTTTTTGTAACAGCTGTGAGACTTACACAGTTGAATCTCCTCAACAGCCTGCATTGGTGGATTACAACTTTGAGACTCAAATAAGATCCTGTTGGGAACTTCTTTTATTCTTTATTATTATATACTTTTGATTTATTTTTGTTTTATTTAAAATGTAGATTTAAATATGTTAGCATTTTATTGTAGTATTCTTACTATTTACTACAGCTGTTAATTGCTCTGGGAATTATAACTTAATTTTGTGTTGTTTGCATACTATATACTGTGTTTACACATTTATGGGGCTGCTTATAGTGTTTTATGACTTGCACTGGAAAACTGAAGTTCTTTGGTGTCAGTTGCACACTAGGGTCTGCCTCAAGCATGTAGAACAGGGTGTCAAAAGGCCTGTTGTTTATGTTGTTTATCTGCTTAATTTTGAAGTTCTGACTGGAAAATATTGCATTTTTTCACTTTTTTCTTAATTTAATATACCTGCTTCTGACATAACGCTGCCATATCCATTTTTGTTGTTAAATAGTGATTTACTTTGAATTACTTAATTATATTTTCTGTGGAGATGTTTTTCATTTCTGACAGTAGAATCTCTAAATAAATGCAAATGTACGCTGTTTTAAATGGTTTCTATTTGACTTAAGAGCATATATTTGATTTTTTGTCACAATTTGGACAAGTGAAATTTTAACTGATGCTGTGACTGTATGTGTTGTTGTCTGTCACACTGTACAACAGATTGTATAACAAGATTTAACACAATGTAAACTGTTTCTGCAATATTTTATACAGTTTATCCTTGTTTGGTATGCGAGAACGTTGTTTATATTTTCTATTATTGTTGCCCTCAGTCATCCCTTAATAGCATCAATGTATTATTCTGGTTGGGGTTTTTTCCTCTGATCTGATGGATCTTGATGTATCTGTACCCCCCCCCAATCAAATCCAGTTGCATCTAAAAAGAAAAAAAACACTAAAAAATGTCTCAGATTACAGTTTGTGAATATGTTGTTTGTCTTAAGCTGGCTCACAGATCACTTAGCTTTTTTCCCTGTCACCCTCTGGTGTGAGCCCTCTCCCCTCTGTGGTACTGCGGTCAAACACATCCTCAGGGGCTGTTCCAGTATCTTTTTTAGGTAAGTGAAAAATGAACACCTTTGGTGCAGGAGAGGTCCAGAGTAAGAGACCCCCTTGCCAGACATAATACTTTTTCCCCGAGATATTTTGTCTTCCAATGTAGTTCTTGGTAAGAAGAAATGGAAACTTTACCATATGACAGGCAATCAGGTTCTTACCATGTATAGGGGTGATGTGCTTTCCTTAGCTAACAATGTTTTGCAGTCAGCTAATATCAGAAACTATGCTTCTATTCAGAATGACTGTTTCTCCCTTCTCTAGAGATCAGTCTAGCACCACAGATTTTGGTGTGGACTCTGATGCAGACAGTAGTGAACACTCTTGAGTCCATTCAGTCTGATTCTTCAGAAGGTGAACAGGTTCAAAAATCCAGGCAAGTGTTCACCTTTCCCTAGAGCCTAGCAAGGTTTAGAGATCTATTTGACTGGAATCAATCCGGAGCTATGCCAGAAACTGGCAGAGTTTAAGACCTTATTAAGGATAAGATTCCAAATGTTTTGGCTGTTCCTCCACTGTTTTCAGCCTTAGAAGATATCCATAAAACTGCATGTAAAATCCCCTTGGCTAGTGAACCAATTCCTAAAATGCTATGAGGAAATAAAGGGTGCACTCTGATCTTGCAACCAGTAGTGTAGCTAGGGTGGGCTGAGAGGGGCAACTGCCCTGAGTGCAAAGTGTTGGGAGACATGATCAGCTGATCCCAATCTTTCTTTAATGTAGTACCAGCTTTTAAAAGCCAGTATTACATTTGCGATCATACCTGAGCACTGTAGCTCTCTGTCTGTGGTTTAAACTGTAGCAACTCCTAATAGATTGTAGCAAGCAGTTTGTTACATTTTAAAACTAAAAAAAAAAAAAAAAACTTTTTTATTTTAACTAAAACTTGAGCAAAGTAGTGCTTCATGCAAGCAGGGTATAAACTGTAGCAATTGTTTGCTACAGCTTAAAAAGAAGAATTTTTTAACTAAAATATGAGTGCCTTAGCACTCCATGCAGGCAGAGTATAAACTGTAGCAGTTGATGTCTTTCTATATCAATGTTGCAGTATTCTTCACCGTAGGGATCTCCTGCCAAGGATAGCCCAACGTCCGGCCAGTATACCAAAGCGTTTAGATCATGTATGTGCCATATGCTCCCTCTCCATTCAGGATGTAGGGCATAAAGGTGACATACAGACGCAGTAACCAGAACTTCTTTGCCGCCAGTCTGAATGCCATCATTGATCATCTGTCTGAGCGCCCTTATGCTGTGCTGAATACCTAGTTTTAAGATAAGTAATCTGGTGGGGTCTTTTTTCTTTTGGTATTGTTCTCTTTTGGTTACTTAGAGTTCATGTCATCCAAGAAGAGAAATTCCAGTGTCAGAGGCAGATTACCCATAAGGATCATGATGAACAGTGTTTTTTTTTTTGTCTGGGTGCTTCCCACAATTCTGTAGCATTTGTAAAGTGTTTGTGCCTATGAATGTTAGAAGTCAGTTGTCTTCCCTGGCCACTGTCTTAAGAACCAAAGGCTTAAAATGTTAGCCTAGGGTAGTATGTCAGAATCTTCTAACTCTGAGGTACCATCAGGTAGGAAGGCCAAGAATTCTCAGTCAAATTCTTTGACTGTCAGTCCTCCACAAACCATTTCTCTCGAAGTGGGTGATAGCTCTGTAGGCAATCCAGTATCTATGTGGATTCCTCTGCTGTGACCTCGCCAAAGGATGGCATGGATCCTTCATTTCATACATCCTCTAAGGCTTTGCAGGGATCTGCTCTGGATGTAGAAGGGGAACCTTGGTTGATCATCTCAGGGGGCCTTAGAGGGATTCCACAGATTCTGGTCATGGAAGAGGTTTTGGATACTCTTACTGAATCTCATCAAGGGTCAAGACCCCTAGCATTTGTTAGGGCTGACGTCTCTACCAAGAAAAAGCAGAAGACTAAGCATACCTCTGTACACTGTAAGGATCCTCAGAGGGAATGGCAGGAGTTTACTCAGGGCCTGCTTAATGCCTTAATGGCTCTGAAGCCTCGCAAAGAGGGTTTCTGTGCGTACTTCTCCTTGAATTTCTACTCCTTCCAAATGAACACGGGAACCCAATTCCTCAGATGAAGATTCAGAATCTGATGATGGATCCTTGTCTAACTCTTCCCAGATGCTTTCACCTTTGCTTATGGTTCTGATGAAGACCAGTCTGTTAGTCCTGAGTCTCTTTTTGAGGAATTGTCTTTTGGAGACACTATAGCTAGAAGGATGGAGTACTTGAAATGGGATTCTTCTCAAGTGTCTGATATCCAGAAAAGGTATTATGAGCTTCAGGTAGATGCTTCAGGTAGATGCTCCTAAACCTTCTGCAGTACCTCATGTATTGGCTGCTTTATTAGACACCTTTATAGCTGCTTCTAACTCTTCTGATTCTCAGCCTCCTGCTTCAAAGAAAGCTGACAGGTTCTATAAGGTCCCTGAGGAGTGTCAGTTCTTATTTGTGTCCTTCTGCTGACCCTGCTGTGTGGTCAGTCTCCTCTGACAAGCCTTCCAAACTTTTGCCCTGTTCCATGCTTCTGCCTTCAGATAAGGATAGTATGGCAATGGAGAGAATTGGTAAGAAGGTTTATACTGCTTCTACTTTGGACTTTCAAGCCATCAATTACTAGACCCACATGATCAGATGTGCTTTAGCCTTGACTGCCCAGGCTTGACAGGTTCTTTCTGACCTCTCTGATTCTGAGGCTAAATCTTCTGCTCTTTCTATTTTGGGTTCAACATTTCAGGTGGCTCATCAGTCTATTAAGTGTAGCTATGATGCCTCAGGTGCCTGTTCCAGCACTGCTTCTTGGCTTTGCCTGCTGTTATTACCCGAAGACATTAACGCCAAGTTACTGGATGCTCCTTTGGATTATAAAAATGTCTTTTGGGCTGCTGCTGATATGTTTAAGTCTCTTCAAGAAAAAGGCAAGGCTTTGCAGGACCTTAAAATATTTTTGTGTCTCCTATCCCTAAGTTTCATAGGAATTATCCTACTAGGCCTGCTTTTGTTCACAGGCAGCCTCATCAGGCCACTAAATGCAGGAAAAGTTCATAGGTTCATAGGTGTGTACTAGGCTAATGGCCCTGTAGCCATTACAAGCCTAGCCCATAGGATTACCCTGGCATCGTGCCACCTGACCTTAGTTCCCAACCCCTTTTTCGAGTAAAGCCACTGGAGTAATCCCTGGGGTGAATTTTGTATTTCCCATCCACTCATCAATTTTTCTCTTGAAGAGGGCCAGTGAGGTGCTCTGCTTGACATGTATGAGAAGTGTATTCCATAGCATGGGCAGTCTTTGAGTTATGAACCTGTCCCTCCAGCATGTTCTGTTGATTGTGGTAATGAGGTTGAGGTCTCTGAAGCGTGTGGTGTGGAGGGATTGGAATTTCTTCAGCTGTAGCATTTCTAACAGAGCTGGGTCAGACATGGCTTTGTAAGTCAAGCAGAGATCACCTCTAAGTAGGCAATATGAGATAGAGAATAGCTGGAGTTTTTTTGAGTCTGTCCATATAGGACAAATGTTTAAGGCCTAGGATCCTCTTTGTGAGGTACTTTTGTGGCCTTTCCAGTTGTTGCAGGTATTTAGTGAGGTACATGCCAAATGGGGCATTGTACTCAATTATTGGCCTAATGAGGGAAGAGTAGAGGGAGACAATGACCTCTTTCTTCCTGGATGCAAAACCCTTAGTAATGAGATGTGCCACACAGAAGGACTTTCTGACTACAGTGGCAATGTGTGGTCAAAAGAGAGTTTGCTGTCAACCTATGTTCCCAGATCTCTTATAACGCCTTCTGTGTTCAGTGGACTACCATCGATGTGGTAATTCATGGGAACCGGGTTTTTCCCAAAGGGGATGACGACACATTTTTTGGCATTGAGCTTGAGGCCATGGATCTAACACCATCCATTGGTCTCAGTGAGGCCTTTCTGTAGGATGCCACCACCATCACTTGGGGAGTTAATAATAGCTCCCAACTAGCAATCGTCTGCAAACTTTGTCAGCCAGAGTCCCTTCATGTTGGCCTGGACATCAGAGATGTAGGTACTAAACAGGAGAGGACCCAGGACCAAACCCTGTGGTACTCCACTCGTGACTGGTTGATAGTCTGACTTAGTCAGCTACTTTCACACTGTGGGTTCTACCTGTGAGGCAGTTTGCAACACAACTAGTGATACAGGGTGTTGATGCCTAGCTTAGTGAGTTTTTCTATTATTCCTGAGTGGGGAATGGTATCAAAGGCCTTGACCAGATCAAGGTAGGCTGTGTGAACCACCTTGCCTTTATCCACAACTCTAGTGACTGACTCAAAGAAGTTGACCAAGTTGAGCAGGCATGGTCTACCCTTCAGAAAACAAACTGTGTGGGATCCTGAGTTTGGAGATTCCCTATATCCTTGTTTATTAGGTCCATGATGATGCTTTCCATAGCTTTGCATATCAGACTCGTGAGGCTAATGGGGTGATAATTCCCAGGATCTGTAGTCACTCCTCCTTTGTGGAGAGGGATGACTGTAGCAGTGCAACATTCGGTAGGGACAAAGCTTGAGGTGAGGCTGTGATTGAACAGGGCAGACAGGTGAGGTGCCAGTTCACTCTGTAGTTCATGGAGAACACAGCCAGGGATATTGTCAAGTCCCATAGAAGCTGTATTCGTGGCCTTGGACAGTGCTGTTTTAACCTGTGCTGCAGTAATACTGGGTGCCTGGCAATCTACTGGTATTGTGATTTCTCCTTTGGGGGGAGGGGTAAAGTTGGCACTTAATCTGCCGGCCAGTATATTGGCAAAATCTGTTGGCTTGGTATCGGAGGTACCATTATGCAGTAGCTCAGAGCAAATCTATTGCCATGGAGATTCTTTACATAACTATAGAAGGCCTTGTGATCGTCTTTACTATCTGCTGCAATTCTGTTTTCATAGCTAGCTTTAGAGGATTTGATGAGGGATCTCAACTTTTTGTTGAGGCTGATAAGGGAGTTTTTCTAGTCTTGGGACTTCAACTTATTCCGCATCAGTTTCCTCCTTCTTTTGTAGAGTTTGTTTATGGCAAGGGACCACCAGATTGGCTTCTTTTTTTTGGAGGAGAGCATCTTGGTTCTGTTGGGTATGGCAAGACCCATGCATTTGTCTATGTTTTTATACAGTGCATTGGTGTATGATTCAGCAGTCATGCAACTATTCTGCACTTGCATGGGTGCCATGAAGTTAGCTACCTCTGTTTTTAGGAGTCCAAAGTTAGCTTTGGAGGAGTTTTTCATGGCGGTTACCTTTGGTGGGGGTGGTGGTGGGGTTTCCAAAGTGATTAGTTTGTGGTCAGATCTAACTAGGGAGGAATTGACTATTGGTATAGAGCAACGGTCACCCATGTTAGTAATGACCAGGTCAAGGATGTTGCTACCTCTAGTAGGGGTAAGAACAAGCTGGTCCATGGCATTGGAATTAATGAATTCCAGGAAACATTGGGCAAGTGTATTGGTACATGAGTAGTTTTCCTGGTTAACGGACAGGTAGTTGAAGTCACCCAGTATGACAGTGTTAGGTTGGACCCTAATATTCTCCAGGGTGCTTAGGAACGTGGAGTGTGAGTCTTGGGACATAATTGGGGACCTATAGCAAGCTACGACCTGAATCTCTGTCTTACCCAATGTTAGTTTCACCTGAAATATCTTAGATGCTTTATGTTGGGCTACCAGTCTAGAGGTGTGAGCATCCTTTTTAAATATGGAAACACCACTGCCTTTGGAGCTTCAGTCCAAGTTCTGGGTCTGAAATGTGTGGAATGAGTTATAGGCTGGTAGTGCAGGTGTGCTTTCTACTGCCTTGAACCAGCTCTTTGTAACGGCATAAATGTCGATGTTTTCCATTTTAAGGAGTGCTTCTAGCGAGTGCATTTTGAGATTTAGACTTCTAGCGTTGAGCAGCATGACCTTCAGATTGAATTTGTTTGTAGCTGTTACTGTGGTAAATTGATCTTTGGAACACTGCCTAAAAAAGGCACTATAGGGGTGGCAAGAGCCTTGGCCAGTATCCGGAAACCCAGGGGTTACAGATGCAGGCCTTTACTGGCAAAGCATTGAGGTCTGTCAATCATGTCATCACAGGCAGACAGATACTGGATCCCCCTTAAATGACACCAGAAACTTAGCCAATTGTTGAAATCAATCATTTTCTGCTTGTACTGTGGTATCATTCTGGGTGATGGTAGGATGCTGCTCAGGGCTAGGGTCATACCCGCCTGGGTACATAATCTGAGAGCTCCTAAATGTCTCTTTTCATGTTGTCCAGGGAGGTACGTCTCAGGTCATTCACACCCACATGTACAATGACAGAGTCATATATGTACCTGCTGTTGAGGGACCTTAGTGAATGTTATGTGGCGGATCCTGGTGCCTGACAGGTAGCTAACTGTTACTTTTTCCTTATTCAACCTAGTGAGTGGAACATCAGTGTGCCTCACTATCAGGTCATCTATGACTAGTGTGTTGGGCATGCTGTTTTGCCTAAGGGGTAGGCAAACTACTCCTGCTAAGTCTTCTCAGGCTTCTCTGGTCCAGAAGCATTCATTATCTGACAAGGATGTTTCTCTTTGACATCTCACCCCCCACACACACACCCCTTGGCCAGGTTCTCTTGTCTCTTCATCTCTTCCTCTGTCTTCCAAACTAGCATGTCATCACTTCAGATTCTTGGGTTCTGTATATTATCTGTCAGGGTTACTTCATGATGTGGAAGGCTTTCCCCTCCTTTTTCTGGGATTTCCCAACCTTCTGTGGAACAACTTCCTTGTTTCTCAGAGGTCCTTGGTTCCCTGGTGAACCTGGGAACTATTCAACCTTTCCCTCCTTCACATGTAGGAAAAGGAATTTACTCCAGGATTTTCCTGATTACTCAAAAGGAGGGCACTTGGAGACATGTTATGGATCTGTAATTTGGTCTTTAGAACACCAGCTAAAAAAGGCAATATAGGGGTGGCAAGTGCCTTGGCCAGGCTCTGGAAGCCCAGGGGTGACAGATGCAGGCCATCTCTAGCAAAGCATCGAGGTCTGTCAGTCATGTCATCCTAGGCAGACAGATACTGGATCCCCTTAGAATGACACCAGAAACTTAGACAGTTGTTGAAATCAATCATTTTCTGCTTGTACTGTGGTATCATTCTGGGTGATGGTAGGATGCTGCTCAGGGCTAGGGTCATACCCATCTGGGCTACATAATCTGAGAACTCCTCCATGTCTCTTTTCATGTAGTCCAGGGAAATACGTCTCAGGTTATTCAGACCCACATGTACAATGACAGAGTCATATTTGTACCTGTTGTTGAGGGACCTGAGTGCATGCATTATGTGGCAGATCCTGGCTCCTGACAGGCAGCTGACTGTTACTTTCTCCTTGCTTAGGCAAGCTACTCCTGCTAAGTCTTCTCAGGCTTCTGTGGTCCAGAAGCCTCCTTTATCTGACAAGCATGCTTCTCTTTGACATCTCACCCCCCCCACCCTTTGATAAGGTTCTCTTGTTTCATCAGCTCTCCCTCTGTCTTCCATGTCATCATGACAGATTCTTGGGTTCTGTATATCATCTATCAGGGTTACTTCATGGTGTGGAAGGCTCTCTCTCCTTTTTCAGGAATTTCCCAATCTGCTGTGGAACAACTTCCTCATTTCTCAGAGGTCCTTGGTGCCCTGGTGAACCAGGAAACTATTCAACCTTTCCCTCCTTCACTAGTAGGAAAAGGATTTTACTCCAGGATTTTCCTGGTTCCTCGAAAGAAGGGCACTTGGAGACCTCTTCTGGATCTGTTCTTGCTCAACACTTTTCCCCAAGGTGTCTCCTTTTTGGATGCTTACTCTTCTAACCCTATTTCCTCTTTTAATTCAACAGGCTTTTCTGGAGTTTTTGGATCTGAAGGTTGCTTGCCTTCATATTCCTGTTCATCCGCTTTTCAGGAAATTTTTACATTATCTGTTTCTTCCTGTCATTTTCAGTTATCTGTTTTGCCATTTGGACTCTCTACTCCTCCAGGGGTATTCACAAAATGCCTAGCTCCTATGAATGCCTTTTGCAGGTTTCAAGGCATTCAGATTTTTCATTATCTAGATGACCTGTTGCTGCAGGCACCTTCTATCAGTTGCCTGTTACAGGATCAGGAGTTTGCCTTATTTCTCCTTCAGAGTCTACCGTTCATTATCAACTTTGAAAAGTTTGTTCTGACTCCCTCTCAAGATTATGTGTATTTGTTTGCAGGATTCAGACAATGCCAATAAGTTCTGTCCTTGACAGCTTTCTTTCACTCTGTTCTTCCTCTGCCTATTGTTTCAGTCAGAGAGTATCTTAGAGCTCTGGGATTCATGGTCTCTTCTATTCCAATGCTCCCTCTTGCCAGACTGCACATGTGAAAGCTTCAGTAGTACCTCGTCAATTTGACATCAGAATTGCCACCCTCTGGATTTCAGAGTGCCTCTACTTCCTTGTCTGAAGCAGGAATTCAAGTGGTGGATTCAGCAATTTACCCTAAACCCAGGCCTGCCTTTTTAGCATTCCCTTCCTTTTTACTGATGCTTCAGACATGGGATGGAGGGCTTCCTATGGTTACCTGAAGGTTCAAGGTCTTTGACTCCCCTTCAGAAGTCAGACTATATCAATGTTAAAGAGATAACAGCCCTGATTCTGGCCCTTCAGGCTTTTCACCCCATGCTTTCTCCGGGTCCTCTGAAGGTTTAAACAGACAACACCACTGTGATGTATTATGTCAACAAGCAGGGGGGGGGCACGAAGTTTTACCTTCTCTGAAGGCTGTCTCTTCAGGGCTGGAATCTGGTTCTCAGATATCAGTTAACTCTTCAGGCAGTGTATATTCCTTCAGAGCACAATCCAGTGGCAGACACTTTCAACAGGTCCAAAACACAGGTTCACAAAGACATATTCCTGGACATAGTCCATCAGTGGGGCATTCCTGAGGTAAATCATTTGGCCTTCTCTCTGACCAGGCTGCTCCTTCTTTTCTGTTCCAAAGTGCCATGACATCTGTCGTGACACCCTTTCATTTCCTTGGAGGAGGATGTTTCTCTATAATTTCCCTCCCCTTAACCTACTTCCAAGACTTCTGCTGAAAGTTGAGCTGGACTCCCCAAAAATCTTGCTGTTGACTTCCTTTTGGCCAAGACAGCACTGGTTCCCCATCTTAATGCATCTGGCGAGGGGTAGTCAACACAAGTTACGTCACAGATTAGACTTCCTCACACAAGACAAGGGATCACTCATCCATCCTCACTTGTCCAGTCTTCAACTGACACACACAAAACAAGGGGTCACTCATCCATCCTCACTTGTCCAGTCTTCAAATGACACTGTGGGTCATAGGGTTTTGATCCCTTTTAGCCACCTCTTTGCTGAAGATGTGTTCAGGATTTTACAAGTTAAGAAAACCTTCAACCAGAATGTCTTGTATGTCCAAATGGAAGAGATTTTCTCTCTGGTGCCATGTCATAACCAGGACCCTTTTCAGTGGGGGTCCCGTTGGTTTTCTCCATATCTCTCAACCTGGAAACAAATCTGAACAAAGGCCCATGAAAATTGGTACAACTTGCCAAAAATCGGGATGTTGTTTAACATAAAATCCTCCTTAGCCTGCTCCCACATGAGGATTCTTCAGTGGATGCTTTTTCACTAGTGTGGTCCTTCTAACTTCTGCCAATGTCCCACTATCAGCATAACTCAGTCATGCAGGAATCATCTTTCTTTTCCAGGTGGCTTCATCCCCAACTTCTTTTAGGAGCATCTCCTTCATTCGCCCGCCGATGCCTGACGCCCAACCTCCCTGGGGTGGGGGGGGGGGCACACAGGGCAGCACAGTTCAGGCACGTGGCAGTCGATCTAGTGCCACTGTTCTACAATGTTCTAGAGCAGTGTAGGCTTTAATATCTCACTCCAGTTAGAGATATTTTGATAGCTTCATAAGTCTTCTACCCGAGAAGATTAGCAGCAGCAAATGGACGCTTTCTCCTTCTGGCAGTGTCCAGGAAATAGATCCTTTTTACTGCATATTCAGTCCATTCTGGATTTCCCAGCTGAGTTTTTCAAGGAGGCTCTTTCTCCTTCTACTAGTTCAATTAATTTGCATACATAATCATGTAACCCCACCCACTAGCTTCATAGGTTAGTACTAAGCTAACTGCCCTTGCAAGCCATTTTAAGCCTAGCCAATTATCCCTTGTGAGACTCAAACCCTGCACTTTGTGTTTGTAAGGCAAACACCTTAACCATTAGGCCACCCTCCCAACCCCTCCAACTAAAGTGGAATTGTGGGATATCAACATGAAGATTGACCACTTCTTCTTCTTCTTTCGGCTTTTTCCCGGTTAGGGGTCGCCACAGCGGATCACTGTCCGCTCATGATTGGCAGTGGAGTTTTACGGTGTCGAGTTGCCAGCCCGGCGCCCAACCTTCCACAGAAGGCACACACATGCACGCACTCACACCTAGGGCCAATTTAGTGTGTCCAATCCACCTACAGCATGTCTTTGGGATGTGGGAGGAAACTGGAGCACCTGGAGGAAACCCACACGACCACAGGGAGGAATGAAGATTGACCACTAAATAATAATAAATAATTGCAGACATCTGAATTTCAGACTTCATAGCCCTCAGAAAATGCATAATAATACAAAACCTGTTATGCTAGCAACTATCTGAGTTTACAAGAACAATATTTAAAATCTGTCCCTATTTTTGGGCTTTAGTCTCACTTCCAGTGTTACTTTAGGCTTTGTTCAGATTTCTTGCTCTAAGAGATTGAGAGGTATGGTCACAAGTTTACTTTTAATGTAGTTGCTGTTTCAGGTTGTTAGTATGGTTCACAGAAGGGCAGATGAAAAGAGCTGATAAGATCTTCTGATCTTATCCATATTTTTTAATTGTGGGTAACAGAAATCCTTATCAATGCATGAGTCAGAGAGGTGCACATTATCCCATTTATAGAGGAGGACACTACGTTTCAGTTGTCCACTACAAAATTTTAACTCTTCCATATGCAAAACTCAGTGATGCCAAACAGTGTAATCAAAAAGAATTATGTGACAGATTTCTGATGTTTTAAATGGAAATATAACTGATCAGTACAGACGGCCTGTCATGAACAATTCTGCAGGCAGGTCTCTCTCTCTCTGTGTTTGTCTCTCTTCTCCCTGCCAGCTGCTTACAAATACTTCACTTGCCTTCTAACAAGCAGTCACACTCTGTTAGGTTTCCTGTGTCACCGCACTGGACGTACAAGCAACTGTCACTTGCACTATGGTTGTTGGAATGGTGCTGATGATACATATGCAATGCAATTATCTGTCATCATCCTGATGGTATTTTTATGTAGAGACATCAGACAACACTGATCACTATTCTATAAAGAATTAGCTGCAGACAGGAAAGGTCCTATTCCAAACAAGTGCAGGTTCAGCTCTAGTTCTTGCTAATGTCCCTTTCTGGTCCTTGGATAATAATAATGCAGTGGCACAGCAGAGATCTTGTAGTACTGCTAAGATTACTTTTGACATATAACTGTGGTGACTGCTGTTTATTTCTTGGGGTACTTTCCAGTATTGTTCTTCATCATTCAAACGAGCACCTCTGGAATGCTTATTCAGAAAGGCTTATAATATTCTGTAGATCAATCACTAGTCATCATACATCTTAATTGTTTAGATTTCCATAGAATGTCCAGATTTTTGTGTCATGTTTTTGCCCTTTTCCTCATAAAATATGTGGTTTTCTGGCAAACCACTAGAAACTGAAGTCACTAAATAATGACATACATTTGAGTTCCAGACTTTATATCCCTCAGAAAATGCATGCTAACACAAATCCTGTCATTCTAAGTTTATAAGAGAAATATGTAAAATCTGTCCCTATTTTCTGGGCCTTTGCCCCCCCCCCCATTATTTTTAGCTTTATCCATATTTTCTTGTGCTACAAAATTGAGAGGTATGCTTGTCATCCAGTTGTGCCACACACATAATATAGGTGAGTGCAGCCAGTGACAATTACCAAATAAACAAGCAATGAAACAAATGTCCATTCTGACTTTTATTAGGGAAAAAAATAAATAAATATAAGCAGGGTGTACACATTCATGTGTACACTTTGATATTTAGTCCGAATAAGTAACGTACAACAAAATTGTTCAGTCTACTTCTATTATTTTTTTTCTAACAGAAGTGTTATTTGGAATGGGAATTTGCTTTCTTGTTTAGTTCTTACTTTCACTGTATTTGTTCAAATTCGGAAGTGGTGGTCTGTGGGCTCTGTGCTGGGAGTTTTCACTCTCAGGTGTACGTACAGAATTCCATCATCACAACTTCATCTAAGCTGCTTGTGCAGTGAAATTCTGTACAAAGGAAAAAAATAATTGTGTGTGTTTTTTGAGGGTTACCTCCTAGGACTGACAACAAGCAGCAGTACGCAGTTGAGAGTATTGTGAGTAGTTAGTCACATGATGGGATTGTAATGCCAACGGTGTTCAGTGTAGTAGGGTTTGAGATTTCTTAGCTGTTCGTTCATGTTACGTTTTGCACCAGCTGCCATGGCTAGGTGGATGTATCTCACCACAGTCGAGTTTATTGGTCAGTGAGCAAATTCTGTTTCCAATTAATCAATGTGGTGGGGGGGGGGAATAAAATGCAAACAACATCTTAAAGGGTTATATGACCTGCAAGCCTCCTGCAGTTTTATTCTTTAAGTGAATGTAACATGGACAGTTTATGCTGCGGCCCACTGAGAAAAGGTAAAGAGGGAAATAGGAAAGGCTTATTGTATTGTGTTTGGCTGGTATGATCATCTGAAGTTAAAGTTAAAAATAAAATAAATTGGGATGAAGACAAGAGCAGGAAATAAGACATGCATGCAGTTGTGCTCTGAAATAGGATTGACTACAAACAAATACTGAAACTTGTTTTACAGTTGGACACTGAAAGTAACTGTAGTTGCTCTTAATAGTTTTATTGCTTAATGCAATTGACATGATTGAAATCTGCACTCAGACATGATTAGTTATGTGTGTATGGCGAAAAATGTGAGGTGACACCGAATATTCATTGATTTTTCTTCCTCAGACAGGTGCCTAAATATCACATTAGCACAACACTAACTTCCTCAGTAAGCAGAGGCAAAATATAGTCACTGGAAGTGGCAAGTTGCTTGTTCATTCTGTGGTCTCAAAATCAAGTATGTGCCCAAACAATGTACACAAAATGTATGTCTGCAAGTTACCGACTGAATAATATTCAACTACTAGCGATGTTAACATCATTACACATGGTTTGAAACTCCTGCCATAGTCTCCGAGTCAGACAGGCAGTCAGGCACTGCCTCACAAAGCTGATGTCATCACGCATGCCTCTGCATGTTAATGATGTACTGGCAATGCGTGATTACGTCAGCCATAACTTAAAATTGTGAATAAAAAAAAAATTGGGAATTAAGGGGGCCACTTGAAAATTCTTGGCACCGCAGTATTTTACCCTCAAAACTGGTAAATACCAAGGAATTTGGTTGGATTGATTGGTATGGTTCTCTCCTATTTGGGTACGTTGCTCCAGTCTGGCTTGTCCTGTTATTCTGTAAAGGCCCATTTTTCAGCTATTTCTACCTGTCTGTCCTTGAATCCTCCTTTCACTTCTTGTTTTGAGGTCAAGCAATTTCTTAAAGGCATCCTGCATCTTAGGCCCCCAAGGAAGCCCATTCATCCTCTATGGGAACTTAATTTTGTTTTAGAAAAATTGACCTAGAAGATTGTCTTATTGCATGCTCTTGCTTCTGCTTGGTGGGTTTCTGAGCTCCAGGCACTTACGGCCATCCCTCCTTTTTTGTTTTATTCACATGGACAGGGTGTCCCTTCATACTAATCCTTCCTTTATGCCCAAAGTGGTTAATGAGTTGTCTTTGAATTAGGCGGTACAGGTCCCTTCTTTTTTTCCTCTCTCCTCACTGTGCTAGTGAGAAGGTTCTACATGTCTTGTATTTGCACAGATAGCTGAAGTATTATTTGGATAAAACTAAGGCCATTCATAAGTCTGACCAGCTTCTTGTTTCAGGACATTGAGTTTGGCACTTTCTAAGCAAACCATCTACTCCTGGATATCTAAGGCCATTTCCTTCTGTTATTCTTTTCATGACAAATGTCTGTCTTCTTCCATTAGGGCTCTATCCACTAGAGCTGCTGCCTCCTCTGGTGCATTCTTCAAGGTGTTGGACACCAATTCCATCCTTAAAACTGCTCCTGTGGAGACTGATCTCTACTGGGACAATTCAGTTCTGGGTAACTATCTCCTTACATCACCTTTATGCCTAATCTCCTGAAATGGGAGCATAAATGTGACATATGGTGCATACAAGCTCTAAAGGCTTTGGTATACTGGCCAGACATTGGGCTATCCTTGGCAGGAGATCTCTGTAGTGAAGAATAGTGCAACAGTGAAGGGAAGAACATCTACTGTTATGGTAAGATTTTACACAACTGCACTTATGCTACATTTGTAGCAAGCAGTTTGCTACTAAAAAGGTTCATTTTCTTGACTAAAGCATAAGCACTGTAGCACTCTGTGCAGGCAGGGTATAAACTGTAGCAGCAATTAATACTTCTCAACTGTACAGATTTTCACAGAATGTCCAGATTTTTGCTTCATATTTTTGGTCCATTTTTCATAAAATTGTGGTTTTCTGGCAAGTTAGTAACACATCATTAAAGACTGAAGTTAAAAAATAATGGCAGACATTTGAGTTTCAGACTTCATACCATTCATAAAGTTCATGATAATGTAAAATCTGTTATTCTATAAACTTTCTAAGTTTGTAAGAGCAATATTTAAAAATTGCCCCTTTTCTGGGACTTTGTTCCACTTTTATTTATGGCTTTGCCCAGATTTCTTGCTCTAAGAGGTTGAGAGGTATGAGCAGCATTTGTAGCAAACAATTTAATACAGTTTAAAAGAGGAAATTATATTGAAGGAGGATGGGGCAGGACACATAAAAGGGAGGTGAATGCCTGGGGTGGGAGGGGGTGCACATTGTGTATCTGAACGACTGGTTGGTGTGCCAGTTTAAGGAATGCCCTTATCCTTAATGGAAGAGCTGGAGGGGGGCATAGATATAACTGTGATAAGCCAGTCGCTTACAATGTATCATTCAGCTTATTACAGCAAAGTGCTTTTTATTGCATTTTTGCTGTTCCCTCAAAAAGCTGAGGGGATGGGTAGCAGATTCATAGTGCCAGCCCAGGGTGCTGGTTGAACCAGCTGCACTCTCTTAGATCCTTTGTCAGCTGACCTATTTTGGTTTCTTCAGCTGCCAACTCTAGCAAAAGAGCCATGGTGTCTTCTAACCCTACAGTGCTGGATAAAATTGGCAAGTGGTTAGAATCGCAGGAAAAATAAAAGTTGGCACAGTCTAGTAATGTAGTCTTTAGAATTCTAAATTATCAGGGCTTCTTTGCAATGTGCTTGCAGTTTAGATGACTTTGCTATATCTTTGCCTGCTGAAGTGAAGAGTTATTAGATTGTTTCTAATGTGACTGAAGTTCGGAAACATACTTTGAGGAGTGTCTTGTAAGGTGCAGACAGTTTCTAGAAATGCAGCCATTTCTGTTGTATTGAGAAAGTATGCTTGGTTACATAACTAGAATTTTTCTGAGGTTTTAAAAAATGAGATTTTGAACATTCCTTTAAGTTCTGAATTTGTGTTTGGCCCTGTTGCTACCCAGATTCTCAAATAATGGGATGATAGAGGTAAATTGATACATGCAGTATATAGAATATTTCATATTCTGATGTTTTCAAGTTTTCCTCTAGCAAGACACCCAGCTTCAAAGGGCAGAACAAACAAAACTCCCAGCCTAACAAGAGTCAGAGTACCAAGAGAAAATGACAGGAGGGTAATGCATCCAAACCAAATAAAAGGGTATGTTCTTCATAGCCAGTATTGCAGTACTGATTCTTGGGCCTTCCTGACAAGCAGAAGCCTGTGACCAGCCTGATTCCCAGAGTCTTTATATCATTCCTAGCTAATAAACAGGACCGATGTTGGGACATCAAGGTATAAGAGGGGTGTCTGTAAGCACCATCTTCATTTCTTTGTAGCTGTACAACCTGATCTGCTACTCAGTTTTATCCAACATTTGCAGTACATCGTTCAGCTCATTTACACCAGAGTTTCCTGCAGCCTACTTTCAGATGAAGTACACTGTTGGGGAAAATTTCTTCAAATTGATATTTAAAAAGGTCAACAGATTCTTGAAGTGAAGGAAGCAAAGCCTGCAAAAAGATTTCCATTCTTTTTGTCTCTTTTCTTTGGGGCCTCAGAATGATATGTTTAATTGTAAGGATTGTGAGAGGTTTCACTCTAAAATTTTTAAGTGCAAGGATGAAGTCCTCAAAGCCCACATGAAGTCCATGAACTCATTTCCTTTCACTTCTTGTCATGTCTTGACTTCCGATGGTTCCTTGCCCAAGAAATGCAAAGATAAGAAAATGAAGGAAAAGGATTCTGAGGGATGACAGGTAACCTTATACATCCACTATCATGTCAGCCAGTGTCTCAGGAGAGGCATCTTTGCAGCCCCACGATCTGTAGACCACTAGGCCTGAGCCCTCTGGCATGACCCCTTGGGAGATTACCATGGTAGTAGGCCATTTGGTTATGATTATATCAACATCTACATCGGTTTAGTCCGAAGTAGGTCAGCAGGCTTCAGCTTCTGATGCTTGAGTATCGGTTACTGAGACAGATACCTAAACTCATTCAGCAGTTGGATATGAATAAACTTCAGGGAATTAGAAGGAGGTCACGGTCACCCAACTGCATACTGAGGCCTTGCTTTCAAAACCTCAGATGTCTAAAATGAAGAGACCAGTTAGCTTGCCCCAGCCTACAACCCAGTTTTCAGCTACTTCAGCCCAGGTTGAGGTACAGGACCTGCTTAACTCATTACTTCCGATTGATGCCTCCAGGTGCATCTGCAGTTAACTCCAGCTGACACCTGTAGGTGACAAAATATTGCTTCTTCATATTTGCAGAAATAATTCCAAAACCATGCTATGTACAAGGTTTTAAAAGATTTCATCTCAAAGCTTGCATAATAACAAACTCAACTATATTAATAGTATGTGTGCAACTCGAGTGGTTGCTGAGATATTGTAAGTTGTTTACAAAATATTACACATGTAATAGTTACTGTGTTTACTCTGACTTATAAAATTTGGTTTAAGACCTAGAACCTAAAGAATACTACCACTATAAAAAAACAGTTTGTGCTGAAGAATTTGCCTTTAATACTTCTTTCATAACCACTATGGTTTCCAGAGCTATGAACATTTATTTGAAATATGAGGACATAATTTGATTCTGTTAAAAGGCTTTGGCTGTGCCCATTGGAAGTTAAAATGCAAACTTCCTGAGCTCCATTGAAGTGAATGAGTTAAGATAGCCCAGGAATTCATTGTCTTTATGAAATCCAGGGAGCTCAGCCAGCCACATTTTTCTGCCTTTGAGGCTTTTCCTGGTAAAAGAAAGTGAAGTGGTTCTCCTCAGGAAGTATCAATTCCTCAGAATCTGAAGATGAAAAAGAGTTGTCTTACGCTTAACACCTCCCCCTCAATCTTTCCTGACTCTGCCTCTGTTGATAACTTCTCTTCTGCATCTCCCCCTGAGGATTTATCCTTTGGGGATACCTTGCAAAAGATGAAGGAGGCATTTAATTGGGAGACCAAAAATTTTTCTCAGACCCAGACTTATTTCAAAGAACTCCTAACCTTGCCATCTCCCAGACAACTTGCTATTCCCCTAGTTCATGTAGTTCTTGATGATATCTTTGATGACATCTCTTTGCACCTGACTCTCTGCCATCACTCCCTAGAAAGCCAGATCACATTTATAGAATATTTGACAACCACAGGCATTTCTATAAGAAACCACAAGCAACTCCTTCAGCTGTGTCTACTGAATCCACCAAAGGTGCACCCACCTAAGATTACCACTAGACATCCTTTGTCTAATGACAGAGAAAGTAGATTATTAGATAGATTTGTCAAAAAGGAATACACAACTGCTAAACTCCCAATAAGAGCTCTTAAATGACAATTTCATATGCTAAAGTACTTTGAGTCCTTACAGGAACAAATCATTACTAAGGCAAAGGGCATTACTGGCTTTTAAGGACTTGTAGTTTTTTACTGGCATTTGCTTCCTGTCTTCCATAGGAAGGAAGCACCATTTTCAGCTTGACCACTACTGGACCCATGGTTGGTTCTTCTTCCAGCCACAAAAATAAAAAAAAAGTTAAGCACGACAGCAGGCTAACAATTTGCTGCAGGTGGGTAAATCTGCTGTGACTATTTGTTGTACCTCAAACCACTCATCTTTCACCATGGATCTCTCTGATGTAGCAACTACAGCCACTATGGACTAGAGGTTAACCGCATCCTCTGTAGCTGTTGGCATTCCCATAGTGAACAAGGGAGAGACATTCTTGTTGGCCTTGGGAGAGGGAACAGGGAAAGCATTCCTGTTGTGTCAAAATGCTGTATCCATCCCTGGGGAATTTGCTCCTGCCGTTAGTAACACAGTTGTCCCAATTTTTCCTGTCAAAAAAAAAACATTTGTTTACTCCTCCTTAAATGTCTTAGACAGGATGCTCTTAAGGTTTCAGATTCAGGCTCAGAGGAGTGCTCAGTTTACAATTCTCCCTGTAGAGGTTTCATACTCTGAGACTATTGCTAAAATGTACCAGTGTTTTCAGTAAGAGAACACTGAGGTTTTTCAATCCCCAGAACCTATAACTCTTTCTCCTGTTCTGTCTGCTTTACAGGTTGTGTGCATTACTGCCTGTAATTTTCCTGATAGTCAGGCAGCTGTCCCTAAAAAGGCAGATAGGATGTATAAACTTCCTCAGTCTTTTGCATTTTTATACACTATTCCCAGTACTGACCCAACAGCTATAGCTTTAGTAGATTCAAGTGCTGCTGAACACTTATTTTATTCCAATCCTGCTGTGTCTGATGAGGATGGAAAAATTATTGGCAAGTATGGGAAAACAGTATATATTTCTGGAACTTTGATTTTTAGAATAGTGAATTGTCAGGCTCATATGTTAAAGTTTATTTTGACTAACTGTGAAAGTATGAAGAATGTTTTATCTACAGTTTCTTCTCGTGAGGACTGCTTTAAATAACTTAGTTTATTCTATTGCACAGGTCACTACTTACTATTTACGGTGTGTATGACTCTGTTAATACTTCTTCCAGGGCTATGGCTGCTGGTACTGTTTTGAGGAGGTTTCCATGGCTGCATTCTCAAAATCTCCTAGATGATGTTAAAAATGATATTTTAAATTACCCTTTGGACAGAGATTTAGTTTTTGGTTCCTCTGCTGCAGAGGTGATCACAAAGTGTGATGAAAGGGGTAAGCTGATCCTGGCAAATTCTAAAAATTTTAAGCCCTCTTCCATATTTTCTAAAGGAGTCTGTAACTCCTCATCCAGCTTTGGCAAAAAGCAGACAAAACAGTCTTACCAAAATACAGATAAACAGAAAGCAGAAAAAAACAGGCTTACCAAAATAGAGATAAACAGAAAGCAGAAAAAACAGGCTTACCAAAATACAGATAAACAGAAAGCAGAAAAAACAGGCTTACCAAAATACAGATAAACAGAAAGCAGAAAAAACAGGCTTACCAAAATACAGATAAACAGACATTTAAGAAGAAACAGCAACTAGGTTCCAAAAAAAAAAAAAAAAAAACATCAAACCTCTCAAAACCAAGGACAGTCCAACAAGTCAGAATGACTATTCAAGAGACCTTTTGACAAACTCCTACTATGGCCCCCTTTTTTCTTCCAGAAAGTTTGAATCTCCATTTTTGTCTTTGTTAACAGATAGTTTCAGACAAATGGGTTCTCAAGATAATTCATCATGGTTACATATAGCAGTGGGAGGAAACTCCTCCTTTCCAGGGGGTTGTTCCTCATCCTTCAGATTATACTATTTTGTTTCTGCTGGTTCTTCATCACATGCTGTGTCTTGGACTGATAGAACCAGTTTCTCCTTCTCAGGTGGGGATGGGTTTTTATTCAAGGATGTTCTTAGTGCCAATGAAATAAAATGCACGGAGACCAGTTCTGGATCTTTCTTTCCTAAACCTGTGCAATAGTACCCAAATTAAAAATGATGTTACTTCACAATCTGTTACATCTTCTTCCTCTTTAAGCTTTCTGGCAACACAAGACTTAAAGGATGCATATTATCACATCCGTATTCATCCAGACTTCAAATGTTTTTTTACGGATTTGTGTGTCTGGATCACAAAATCAGTTCTCTTCTTAATCCTTTGGACTATTCACTGCACCAAGAGTGTTCATAAAGTGTCTAGTTGCAGTTATAGCTCACTGCATGCTACAGAGTATCCACATTTTTCCATATTTAGATGACTTGTTATCTTTACATAGTCTTTTTCAAAATGTCAGGAATCTCACGTTGGATGAGAGATCTCTTACACTAGCTGAGATTCCAATAGAAAATGCAGTCTTTCTTGACTCCTTCACCTCCTTCACACAAGGTTGTGTTCATGGGATGTCAACTGGACACTTCAGTTTAAAGAGCTTTTCTTCCACAGGAACAAAATCAATCTATATTCAGAACTATTTCTAAGGTTTTCCACTCAAACTTCAGTCGCTGCAAGGAATACCTCAGGAATTTGTGTCTCATGGCTTCTATGATTCTCATGATACCCCTGGTAAGACTACATATGAGAAAGATACAGTGGCATATGAACTCTCTTTGCTCCCAGCATCAACGCACTCTCTCTTTTAAAATCCCAGTGCTGGGGATTTGCAGCAGAAAACTCATTTGGTAAAAAAACAGATACCACTAAATCCACGTCTTCCATTCTCCCTACCTGTTCCAAAGCAGTCATTCAACACAGATGTCTTGGACATTGCTTGGGGAGCAGTTTCAGAAGGGATAAAAGTGCAGGGTGTATGGGACAAAAAGGACAGATGCAAGCACATAAATATCAAAGAGATACTTGTCCTGATCAAGGAAATCAACTCTCTGAATCCTCTTTGGTCTTTGCGACCTCTTCAAGTTGTTAAAGACAATGCCACAGCTATGTGGTACATCAAGAAGCAGGGGGAACTAGGTCATATCCTCTTTGCAGACTATCTTTGTTAGCTTGGGATATAGCTTCATTCTACAGGAATTATACATTCCATCAGAGCAAAACTGTGTGGCAGACAAGGTGAGCAGGATAAAGGCAGACCCTCATGATTGGAAAATAGATAAGGGTGTCTTCTAAGATTTGATCCATTTGTGGTGTGTTCCTTGAATAAACCTCTTTGCCTCCTCTCTGAACAATCACTTAGCAATATTCTGTTCCAGGACATCGTGCAAGAAGGCCTGGAAAACCATTTATTTTTCTTGGATAGGAATGTTTGCATATACATTTCTACCCTTTCTACTAATATCCAGTGTACTTCTGATGATTAAGAAAGAATCCCCCAAGATCATTGTAATGACTTCTTTCTGGGCCAGGCAGTCATGGCTATTCCTTCATTTGTACATGGACAGGGGCAATCATCATAAGCTTCCTCACAGACTGGATCTACTTACACAAGAATAGGGGTGATTGATGCACCTCAGTATCAACCATCTTTAATTGACTGCCTGGATGATAGGGTCTTAATACCTTTTAGGCACCTGTTTACTGAAGATATGCAGCAGGTACTAATGGAGACAAGAAGGCTTGTGACTAGAAAATTATATATTAGCAAATGGAAAAGGTTTTCTAGTTGGTGCCAACAACATAACCAGCAGTGATTCAGGGCTAGTTGTTTTTATTTTTTATTTTATTTTTATTTATTTTACATTTGTTGACCGGGCTAGTCTAACTGGATACATGTCCATTTTTAGTAGAGGCCCGGGGAGAAAAGCTCCAAGCATAGGCAACAACATAACTTACAGCATAACATACAATTTATACAATAGTAAGATAATAGTAGAACATTGTTGAGATTCTAAATATGGAAAAACTTATACAGAGTCAATTTTTTTTTTTTTGTAAAGCTAATATAAAGATTCTTATAAAGTAGTAAAAAGGGAAACTTGTTAGATACTAGTGGGATGTTAAATAACTGGTTAGTTCAGGTCAGCATCCATGTACAAAAGGTTAGGAAAGTATGAGGAGAGCATGATTGGGGAGAGAAGTATTAGTCAGGGTTAGAGCAGGGACAAAGCCAATGTG
This sequence comes from Protopterus annectens, assembly GCF_019279795.1. Taxonomy (NCBI): domain Eukaryota; kingdom Metazoa; phylum Chordata; order Ceratodontiformes; family Protopteridae; genus Protopterus; species Protopterus annectens. Next base: position 66,965,226 of record NC_056751.1, read on the forward strand.
TTTTAAGGTATTCTTTAAGGCGTTTTTTGAAAAGCAGTATAGAAGAAAGAGACAAAAGTTCACTTGGAAGCTGGTTCCAGCTTTTTCCCACTGTATTAGAGAAAAGTGAGTCCCCAGCTCTGTTGTTAGATTTAGTAGTTGAGACTAGAAGTTTATTAGCTGAGCGTAGTGTTGCTAGATTTTTGTATGGGGTAATAAGGCTAGAGAGGATTGGGATATTATTAGGGTGGTGAAGGATTTTTTGGGTCATAGTAAGTTGTTGACATTGAAGTTGGTTCTGCAGTTCTAACCATCCCAATTGTTTAAGGTTATGGCAATGGTGGGTTCTAAAAGGGGCGCCAGTGGCAAATCTAGCTATGTTATTGTAGCTGGTTGCAAGTTTGTTAAGGTTGTTTTTGGATAGATTGGTATATATGGCTGAAGCATATAGTAGGGTAGAGATAAGGTAGGTCTGGGCAATAGTGGTTCTAGCTAATGGCGTAAGAAAGAGCTTGATTCTATAAAGAGAGCCAAGTTTTCTGTTGACAGATTTTATGGTAGTATTAATGTGATCGTCAAAGTTAAGGTTGTGGTCAATAGTAATACCCAGGAGACGAGTTGAAGTATCAGGGGATATGCTAGTTCCATTGTTGGAAGTTACTGTGAAGTGAATTTGTGGTGACTTTTGGGTAGGAGCAAAAAGCAATCATTTTGTTTTTTTGAGGTTCAGGTGGAGGCGATGTTGCATGAACCAATTTTCAACAATATTAAATACTGTTTGGGTGAGGGTCTGGAGAGAGGTTGGGGACTTTGCTGTGCATATTAAAGTAGAATCATCTGCATATTGTATGCAGGTGGCATGGGGAATTTTGGCATTTAGATCGTTAATAAAAATTGAAAAGAGAAGAGGGCTTAAAACAGAGCCTTGAGGTACTCCAGTGTTGACAGAGAGGGGTGTAGAAATATTATTGTCCCACAGCACTGCTTGGTGCCTGTTTTCCAGATAAGATTTAAACCAGAGTAATGATTGTGGGTCAAGTGATAGGGCTTTTAGTTTTTCCATAAGTAGGTGATGGTTAACCATGTCAAATGCTTTTGAAAGGTCAATGAATAGTGCAGAGGAAAGAGAGTTATTATTACGATGTTTGTTTATAGAGTCAGAAAAGGATAGGAGGGCAGTAGTAGTGCTATGGTGAGGCCTGAAACCATGCTGGCAGTTAGCAAGTAGATTATTTTGGAGGAGGTGGTGTAGTAATTGTCGATGTATACATTTTTCCATTATTTTAGCTATTGGAGAGAGTAAGACAATTGGTCGAAAGTTAGAAAGTTCAGTAGATGCACCGCCTTTATGTAGAGGAATTATATGGGAGACTTTCCATATGGATGGGATTGTGCTTTCTGTAATTGTCCTATTAATAAGGATGGAAATGGGATAGGAAATGGCTGTAGCAGCAATCTGCAGGTATTCTGCTGGAAGACAGTCAGCAGAAGGGGTGCCTGGTTTAAGTTTTTGTAGGAGGGTGCAAATGAGGGATGTAGGTACTGGTTGTAAATGGAAGGTAGGGACTGGGCTATTTGTAGTATTAGATGGGCTAGTGCTAATAGGAGGTAATGTGTTAGCTAGAGTTTGAATGGCATCAATGAAGTAGTTGTTGATGGCATTAGCAACTTGTTTAGAGTTAGTATAGAGGATACCTGTTGGGGCAGGAGTTTTAGAGTGTCCTGGTTGAAGTAATTTGTTAATGCTTGACCAGAACTTTTGTGATTTTTGCTGATGGGTTTGTTGAAGGTGCAGGTAAAAGTTTTTTTTGTCTAGTAGAATGTCTTTTTTGGTTGCATTACGTAGTTGTTTGAAGTGAAGGTGGTCTGTTGGGCTTTTAGAGGCTTTCCATTTGGCCCAGATTTTATTTCGTAGGAGGATCTTTTGTCTGGTTTGTTTTGTGAGCCATGGGGCAATTTTGGTTCTTACTCGGTTGGAGCGAGAGGGGTATGGTAATCTAGGATCTGTAGGAATCTAGTATTAAAGTAGGTGACTGCTTCATCTAGTTGAAGATGATGCAGTGGGGACCAGTCACATGCTTTGAGTTAATTTTGGAAGCTGTCTGGATGAAAATGTTTTTTAGAGTGAGAGGTTTTGTAAATATTATCATTGGGGCTATGAGTTTTTTGTTTAATTGTATAAGTTAGAACATGGTCACTCATATCATCTGGAAGGGTACCTGATTTATATGTATTAGGATGGCTGTTTATAAGGATCCAGTCTAGGGTAGTTTCTTTACCACTTGGTTTATGGATTCTAGTAGGGGAGGTAATTATTTGGGAAACACCGTATAGATTTATGTGGGAGATATGATTTGGGGAGCTACAGGTAGCCCAGTCTATATTAAAATCACCTAGGACAATGGTTTCCTGAGGCAGATGAGTAGTAAGGCAGCTAAGGATGTTTTCAAGAGTATTGATATTATTTCCAGGGGGGAAGATAGGCACACATTATGTAGATAGATTTTGAGTTGTTGATTTGAAGTTTAGCAGTAAGGGTTTCTGCATTAGTATCTAGGGGTAGGAACACATTAAAGGATGAGACCTGAAGTTCTGATTTATACAGAATGGCGACTACTCCTCCTTTTTGTTTTGTGGTCACATCTCAGGATGTTATATCCAGGAGGGGTAATTTCTTGGTCTTGAGTTGTAGGCTTTAGCCATGTTTCTGTAATACAGGAGATATCAAATGTATGCACTTCTAAGAGTGAATGTAGATGGGTCATTTTGTTGTTAATGCTACGGATGTTGAGGTGAGCTATTAAGAGTGAGTTTGAAGGTCTTTTTGGTGTAAGGATAGTATGGGATGTTAGGTTTTGTGGGTCTTTGTGAATTGTTAAGTTGGGGCCAGGGTTTGGGCGAATATCGCCATCTAATAGAAGATGTTGTTGAGGTTTTTGTCTGGACTTTAAGAGTTTGTTATAGTTAATCAGGGTTTTCTTTTTATGGAGATAAAATATATGGGTCGATCTGTGATACTTTGGAAGTATGTAGATAGAAGTGGAGGTCATGATTATGTGATTGAGGGAGTTTGTGTGAGAATGTGAATTCGTTTGTTGGTGGGGGTGGTGATGTTCAGACAGAAAAAATGTTCATAGAAGGTTAATGCATAGGGTATAGATAGAGAAATTAGGATAGTAGTTAAGAGTAAAAGAGTTATGTATATAGTTTTCTGTAGTGAGGCCATTAGGATTTATAGGTAAGGAGGTGTAGTATGAGGAGGGAGAGTGCTTAATAAAAGCTAAAATAGGGGTAATAGTAGGAGAGGAATGTTATATAGTGCAACCAGTACAGGATAATAAGTGTGCAGAGATGATGGAGGGAAGTTAAAAGTATGAAGCTAATTAAGGAGTGGTTAGGATGGGGGTGGGGCTATTAAGTGGTAATAGTCAGTGCTAGGTTAAAGAGGGGAAGGGGTGTGGATACTGGGGTATAAGGTTAACAGCACTGGGGGTGGGTGGGAATTGGGGATAGGGTAGGGGAGCAGAGTGAGCCCACAGGGCGAACGGAGCGGGAAGAGCAGGTCAGGATTGTACAGAGACAATGTGAGAGCAGCAGATGTCTGAGGCAGTGCGAATATTTACAGATAAGTACATGTGGTGCAACAGGTGTAAGATAGAGAAGGATAGTGGAGTGGAAGGAGGAAAAAGAAGTATAGCTAGAAGGTGGGAGGAGAAAGGATAAGAACAGTAAGATGTCGCAGGGAGATAATCAACTAGTCAAGGGATAACAAATTGTAGGAGTATTCAGAGATGATACCTGTGAAAATGGAGGAGAGAGTATTAGCCAACAGATAGATAGGGGTGCTACCTATTGGTCAGAGAGCAGAAAACTACAAGGTAAATATAATATAGATAGCTAGTAGAGGTAGTTCAGATAGTGGGTTGGGGGGGTTAAGTTTAGAAGTTGCTACAGGGATAGCGAGGAGTCTGGCTGCTGGCTTCCTGACTCAGTGGCTATAATACTTTGTATACTTAGATAAATTACAGTTAATACAAGTACTTTAATGAAGGACCGGGGTGGAACGTACTTTCTGAAACCTTTTAAGGCTGGGAGTAAAACAGTACTGGGGTAGTAGAAAATCTTGTTCGATGTTGGGATGGCTAGAATATAACAGGAGGGGATCCTTAGAGATCAGGCAGGTCCCTTAGTACAGGATAGGAGGTAGTGAGCTGGAAAAAAATGTGAAAGATAAAAAAGAATAAGTATGAGTGATGTGCTGTATTGTTAAGACAAACAGGATAAGACACAGTTCAAGCAGTAATAATAAAACAGTCAGGGTAAGCTACAGTTCAGGCAATAGTATTAAAACATTCAAGGTGAGACAGTTCAAGCAGAATTTACAGTCTGTCCAAGCAGGATATGAACTAAGTCTAAAAATAAAATATTTCCAAATGGGTTCTGAGACATAAAAAGCATACAGTTATATGCAGGCACCGTTGATTAATTGGATTCCATTCAATGTACAATATTATGAGTAGTCAAGAAGATAAACTAAAACCTGGAAAATGAGATAGGGTTGACTCACCATAAGAGCTTGCAACTTAGATATTCTACTTGCATAGGTCAGAGCAGTAAATTCTGCTTGAACTGTCTCACCTTGAATGTATTGTTTTCTGGATTTACAGTATTTATATGAGTTACTATCCTATGGCCTTTTTAATTCCTCTGTCATGGTTCATTTATCAGCCATTTCAGCATGTCTGCCCATGGATCCTCCTCTTTCAGTGCAGTCTCACGTCAGAATGTTTTTGAAAGGGATTTTGCACAAGAGGCTTCCTAGTAAACCAGTGACCCCCTTCTTGGGATCTTAATTTTGTGTTAAAGAAGTTAACATTTTCTCCATTTGAACCAGGTAATCTGTCTGACTTGAGGTTCTTAACACAGAAAACAGTTTTACTGATTGCTCTGACCTATGCAAGTAGAATATCTGAGTTGCAAGCTCTTATGGTGAGTCAACCCTATCTCATTTTCCACAGGGACAGGGTTTCTTTGAGATCTAATCCTTCTTTTATGGCTAACCTGGTATCTGAGTTTACTTTAAGCCAAACTATCCATATCCACATTTTCTTTCCTGAACAGAAAAATGAGGGAGAAAGGGTAATCCATACCTTGGATACCCACAGAAAACTCTGGTACTGTCTTGACAGAACTAAATCTTTCAGATCTTCAGATCAGTAGTTAATTTCTTGTGAACGTAAGAAGGGACAACCTGTGTCAAAAGAGACTATTTCCAAATGGTTGTCTGAGGCTATTACCTTTTGTTATAGTCACCATAACAAAACCATTATAGGCAGGATTAAGGCCCACTCTATTAGGGCCTTGGTTTTGTATATGGCTTTTTGGAAAGGATTAGATTCTGAAAGTATTCTAGAAGCTACTATTTTGTCTGCTGTACATACTTTTATAAATCACTATAAGCTTGATTCCTTCTCTAGGTCCAGGTCAGGCTTTTCTAGGACCATTCTCCAGGGGTTTCTGGACTCTTTTCCTTCTATGTCCTAAGTGTTGTAAGCTAAAGTAATCTATCTATATGGGTAAGGCTTCTGCAGCAGTGATCAGAATGATAAATGTAATACAGTTGTGTAAGTAAACAGTAGATGTTCGAATGATCACGGCTGTAGTAGCCACTTCGACTTCCATCCCTCTTGTTTTTTAGTGTGTTTTTTTAAACAGGGTGTAGACATTGTTGTTCCTAGCATTGTCCTTTCGGTGCTCAGCCTCCCTCTGTCTGTTGGCAGGACAACACTGAAGCACTTGCCACCCAAACTTGTCTTTTAGTCAACTCAGCTCAAGCTACCTGATAGTTTAGGCTCATGGAAGGGTATAACCCATATGGCTAAGGCTACTGCAGCAGTGATCCTTAGAACATCTACTGTTATGGTAAGTTTACTTAAACAACTGTAATTTCTTCCCGGTAAAGAAGAAAATGCGTACTTATTTTATTGATAAAGCCTGTCCCTAACTTAGTGAAAAGATAATCCCTGGGATTCATGAAGCTCAGCGCAAGGATGGCATTAGCCTTGCACCGACCGTACTGTGTAGAGATGGCGCAGCAGCACCACATGCATATTAATGAAGGCACCCTTCTGCAACGTCCACGTGCAGAGGAAATGTGCGTGAGTGCAGGGCGCGTGTCTAAGCGCTGCACGGAGGCGTGAACATGTCTGCTGCAGACACGCAACCTAAAATGCTGACTAGTATAGCCTGCCTCTAAAAGTAATCATTCCTGTCAGTGTCTGTGGATACTGAAATGTATGCAAAGCATACAAGACAGTTTCGTGAATGCCAAAATAAAAAGTAAACACAAAGGCACGTAGCTGAATAATGAGCCCCCGTCCCTTGAACAAATGACATTTAAAACCCTGTGCCCGTATTCCATTGTAGTGTTGATTGTTATACCAAGTGGATGCGAAATGCAGCGTGTTTGTGCGCTGCTGCCCTTTGCTAAGCCTAGATCAATAGTTAGGGTTACCACCTGTCCCACTTTTTGAGGGACAGTCCCTCTCTGGGCAGTCGTGTCCTTACCACAGATATTAAAAATGGCAAATGTCTTGCGATTGTAGGACATAATTATGTCCCATATTTTATGTAATAGTTGCATAAAATAGTTAATTCTGTATCTAAAATACCTAAATGTTACAAGAAACAGAATAAGCAACTAAACCGCTAAAAGAATAAGCTGTCACTTAGGCATAAAAGTAAAGTACTATCCTTTGTACTGACCGTGGATGTGTGTCAGCCTGTAAAATCTGATGTGTGTCCCAAAGATGTCCCACTTTGGCCATTTGAAAAGGTGGAAACCCTACCAATGGTCAGAGCATTCGCTCAATATCTGCCTATTCATGGTCCAGGTCGTCCCTGTCCGGATGTCCCAAAGATGAATGGGTATTACCCAGGTCTACCTGCCATGTCATGAAAGATAGGTATTTGCATGTAACTATGTGCGTGAAGTACAGCATGTGGAAGATCAAATATGCCAGGGTTGTCCTCACAACCATATTAGTACCAGAGATATGTAGAGTGTGCAATGTGTTCAGTTGTCTGTGCCATGGGCCATCAACCAGAGAAGGGATGGATGGTGTGTGTGGAATATGGGGGGGGGGGTGAGGGGTAATGTAATAAATCGCCAAGGGGGACTGGGTCGGATGTACAATAGGTGAATTGGAGGTGTACGAGGGAGCAGTGGGTGAATCAGAAAGGAAACCAAAGAACATACATTCGCATCCGCAATACACCCTGACAGGCTATACTGAAGAACACAATCCCACCAACATATGAACATTAAAATGTGCAATACACATGTACAGAAACGTTACTGGCTCACACCCACATAATGGTCTGGCCTGAACTGAGCCATCCAACCCCAACACACCTGGATACATAATTGAATACACATCATCCCCTCCACAGCACCCACCTCCACCTTGCTGAACATCCACCAAAACCACCCATATTCTGGCTGCTAGCTTGGCACAGCCATATCTGCACATAGTGCCCCCTACCCACATCTAGTAGGCAGTCGCACCCTAGGCAGTCTCAGGCTTGCAAACTAGGTATCCCATGCATGCATAACCCTATCACATTTTTGAATAGCCAGCTGAATGGGGTCCGTCATTCACAATTTTTGGACATCTCTCATGGGATAAGTGTCTTTTCTCAAGATTAGACTTTGTGGCATAACACGATGTCCACCCCCGTTGACATCCGGGCGGGCACAAGTCAGATTAGCAGTACCTGACCACAACCCTGCTCAGCCTCCACCCGGTCCTGCAGGACCTACGACCCGGGATCAAACACCTGACCATGATGCAAGTCTCCCCACGTGCATTATCGGGAATAAATACCTTTCACATGTTTCCATTAAGCTTCCCCATAGCCATCTTCCAAATAGTACATGTCCACAAATTGTATACCCCGTCCAGGTTCCTCGTCATAATGATGCACACAACCCCTTTATACAAACGGTACAGGTACCTCCCGTATGCGGTTGTTCATATACATGGCCATGTATAACTCCAGATATGTAGTCATATATCTGTAAATGTACATACTTACATTCGCATAGCTACACATCACAAATACATGCATATAAGTAGTTGTCAAGTATGTGTCCTATTCATAAATATGTATACTTGCAAATGTATACATATGCCTCTCAGAAACACATGAACAGTAACATGTACTATACATATCTACACCAACCGACTGTCACATATGTTGCCAGTACTGTGGAATGCCTGTAATAAAGTCCTATATCCTAATTATCATCCATACAGAATGTATCACGGATGGTTTAGTGATAGAACCAGTGGCTATGCTGTTCCTGTTCCCGGGTCCAAGCCATGCAAGGGCTGCTAATTTTAAATGATGCCCACAATAATGGCAGTTGGAAATAGGGTGATTATGGTGCCTCAAAGCAGACATAAGCGGGTATGTGCGACTGTAACTGGCAGTCATTCAACAGTATGGGAAATGTAAAAATGCATGTAGGCATGTGAATGTATATATATATATATATATATATATATATATATATATATATATATATATATATACATACATATATATGTATATATTCATGAAGAATGAACATAGACACAATAAAGCAGTCATAACGAATGTGAAGGGAAACAGCAGCAGAACCCCCAGTAGTATTTAGTGCTGTCATATCAAGCCACCCAGAGGTGAGCAAACCTCCTGCATCCCCAACCACAGGTAGGATGCTAACAGTGGAACTAACTGTGTGCACATGCTAAGTCTGACTTTCTAATAGGTATAGGGCAGTCCCAGTCACCATTCAGACTAATTGAATACCCTGACCATTATATGAACATATGTCCCAGGAGTCTAAGCTTGGGACGTCTGAATATACTTGGAGTGAGCCAACATATGGGACGTGTCCAGAGCAGTAGAGAGTGGCGCGTGTGTAGTGGTGTGGTTTATTTCCAACCAAAGAATGGATGATTGCTGTGTTACTGTTGTTTTGCTGTGCTTGTTCTGGTAACTATGAACCATGGGTATACATGCAAATGAGGCAGCACAGCAATAGTGTAGTGGTTAGAGCATCTGCCTAACAAGCAGACGTTGCCGGTTTGACTGCAGCACACACTATTTATGACGCATAATCCGTATATTAGCATATCTTGCCAATTTTATGCTGTATAATGATATATTAACATTGAAATGTGAACTGGGGTGATGTATCACAGTAAGAATGCAGAAGGTGTTTGTGTGGGAATCGGCAGTAAAACGGAAAACTGCTGCCGTTAAGTGTTGTACTCACCCTTTGTCCAATGGCCCTTGTTCTGCCCTTGTTCTGCCCAGCAACACAATAAACCACCTCGGCCAGGTTCGACGACAGGACACTGCACATCATAATCAATGTGATTTACCACTAAGCCACGGCAGTTATACCTAACTCTGATGTTGTCATGAACATAGCAGACAGCACAGTCATTCAATAGTCTGATCAAAGTAATTAATCATGTTGATGTATATGCATGCATACATACACACACACACACACACACACACACACACACACATATATATATATATATATATATATATATATATATATATATATACACAGAACAAACATGGGCACAAGAAAGCATTCATAACAAATTTGAAGGAAAACAGCAGCGGAACACCTGTATTATCTAGTGCTTGACATATCAAGCTGGCCAGAGTTGAGCAAACCCCCTGTGTCTCTAACCACAGGTAAGATGCTAAGAGTGGAACTAAGTCTGTCCACGTGGTAAGTCTGACTTTCAAACAGGTACAGGGCAGTTTTGGTCCCCAGTCAGACAAGCTTAAAACCATATGAACACCCTGACCATCATATGAACTCTCACTGCTACCTTTACTATTTATGGCTTCTTAATTTCCCCCGGCACTGTCCTCACTTTTTACCTTCCTGCTTTTCTAGCTGCTACTTACCTCCTCATCTGTCTATCTCCTACTAAACAGTGTTTACTGATTGTCTCTGCTGAATCCTCCAGTACTTGCTGTAGCCCGCTCCGTTCACCCTGCGGGCTCACTCCGCTACCCTACCCTACCCCCAAATTCCACCCACCCCAACACCTCTACCCTTATTCCCCTAAACCACACCCACTACCAGTCTACACCAATCATTTTCCCAATACCTGTGACACACCCACTCCCCATCCCACCATAATTGACACTCATTCTCCTCCCCGACTATCTCAACTAGCCAATAAGCTCCACTTTCTCTTTAACCCACTGCAAAACCACACCCCCTCCTAACATAAATTACTCTCCTTCCCTTCCCTACTATTTAACTACTTGCCAATTCCTATATACATATTTCCCCTCTTACACCCATAAATAACTCGTCAACAACACTACACCTGTAAGTAAACCCATTTCATCATGCTCGCAAAACTCTCATTCATCCCCTTTCTATTGCTACTACTTCTTAATTTATCCTATCTTTTCTACCTCACCCAACCTACTAACTCCTACCACTCACAATCCTTCCATGTAACCAACCATCTTAATACCCCTCTCTCATACTCACACACACCTATTTCTCCCCATCTATATCCTTTAAAAAAACTCCTACTCTTTCAGTACAAACTTACCACTTCTCTAAATCACTCTACCCCCATAATACCTAATAAATCCTTCAGAATTACACTACAACCCAATATATTCACTAAACTATCCAATTACCTATCCAACCCAATCCTACATCTGATAACCACTTTATTATCAGGTGAGATCCATCCCAACCCAGGCCCCCTTACCTCATCCACTACAGACAAGTCCATATTACTTGCTTCTTTAAACTCCCAAAGTATAGTAAATAAAGTCCCTAACCTCCATGCTTGGATAATACATAATAAACCAGACATCCTTTCCATCTCTGAAACATGGTTAAAACACCATATAAAGGATTTTGAAATAACTCCACCAAACTATTCTATCATTAGAAAAGACAGGTCCCTCAAAAAAGGTGGAGGAGTAGCTCTCCTATACTCATCCTCCTTAACAGTTACTCCCTATAATAAACCTACACCACACTTTAACAATGCTAAACTACTCCTCACACTCCTGCAAATTAACAAACACAAACACATATGTATAGCGTCCCTCTACATCCCTCCAGGAGATAATATTTCTACTTTAGAAGATATCCTCTCCTGGCTCTCTAACAACATTAGCAATGAAACAATAAGACATGAATATTAACTGGGCCTCCATTCAGTCTTCTACAAACCCTCTTAACATCAACCTCTACAATTTTACACAGCTAATAAACTCTGTAACATGCCCATCAAAAAAACCTCACTAGTGGCAGTATTCTAGATTGGATTCTAGTCTCTCATCCACATTATTTCTCCAACAGCGGCACTCTTAGTGATCCCCTCAATGACCACATACCCATTTTCACTCATCGAATCCCCCAACTTCTACAACGCACCCATAACTATATTACTATCCGCAACCAAAAAAACTTCAACCCAGCAGTCTTCTCAAAATCTCTAAAAGCAATAAATTGGAATTGTCTAAAAACATTACCTCTTGATGAGGCAGTAGCCCACTTCAACTCAAAATTCTTGGAAGTACTAGACTCCCATGCTCCATTAAGGACAAAGAGAATAAAAATTAAAACTGCCCCTTGGCTTACCAAAAACACACTATCAACAATGTGGCTCAGAGACAAAGTCTGGGCACACTACCAGAAAAACAGGAGTACCCTAGTTCATAATGAATACAAAACACTTCGAAATAAAGTAAAAAAGCTCATCATATCTGATAGACAAAACTATTTCTCCATACTCCAAAATAATAATAAAACAAATCCTCAGAAATTCTGGAAAGGTATCTCTACTCTACTTAACCCCAGCAAACCAGATACCCCCACCCCAGACCCTAATGCTCCTGATTTAGACTTAGCTAACCAATTTAACTCTTTCTTCATTGATTCTATTTCTAAATTAACATCTACATTCTCTAACACCACCACATATTCCAATACTACACCACCCCACCCTACCTGCACTCTACACAACACTGCCACCGCTCCCTCATTACCATCTAGTAACTCTCCACCCTCCACCTCATCTCCTACCCTGACCACCTCGACATCTCCATCTCCCCTTAATAGCCCCCGTTTCCACTCCCCTCTATTCTCATTAAAACCTATACCCACTTCCACTATAAAGAAACTCCTTCAGAAACTGAAGCCATGCACTAATGCTCCAGATAACATCCCTTCTCACTTTCTTAGCATAACTGCAGAAGCAATCACCTACCCCATTAGCATTCTAATCAACCGCTCTATCCAAGAATATACAGTACCCCAAATCTGGAAAAAGGCCTTTATCATACCCTTACATAAAGGTGGCAACAATAACAATGTATCTAATTCCGCCCCATCGCCATCCTGTCTCCAATCTCCAAACTCCTAGAAAAGAGTATCCAACTACAACTCCTACCACATCTCTTAGATAATAACCTTCTAACTCCCACACAACACGATTTCAGACCAAATCATAGCACTATGACAGCCCTCCTCTCCTTCCTTGAAATTGTAAATAAAGCCCGTGACTCTGGCCAAATGGTTTCTACCCTACTACTCGACCTCTCTAAGGCCTTCGACACTATCTTACACAGCCTACTTTTAACTAAACTCTCAAAACTCAACCTATCTTCCTCTACATTAAACTGGTTCTCCAGTTTCTTATCTAACAGATATCAGGCTGTAAAATGGAAAAAGGCCACCTCCTCATTTCTTCATAACCTCACCGGAGTTCCCCAAGGATCCATACTGGGTCCCCTTCTCTTTAATATATTTATAAATGATTTCCACACCGCTATCCCATTCTCAAACATTATCCAATATGCAGATGACTCAACTATTATCTGCTCGGCCACAGCCCTCCCCATACTCCTAAAGATTACTCAAGATGCCTTCGCAATCAAGGAGCAATGGATGAAAAGTAATCACCTAGCACTCAATGCCTCGAAAACCAAATTAATGTTATTCTCCCCCTCTAAAGTCTCTTCCATCAATATGAACACATTCTCTATTACTAGTCAAAACAACTCACCTCTGGAACTAGTGTCAGAGACTAAGCTACTTGGGGTCCAAATTGATAACCAGCTCAAATTTAACTCCCACCTACAACGTAATATCAAAAAAAAACATCAAAAACTAGGCATGCTCTACCGACAAAACCATTACCTTACACCTGCCACTAAGATTACTCTTGCTACCTCCTTTCTTATCCACTCCCTTCTCTATGGAGCTCCACTCCTATGTAATCTACAATCATCTCTAAAAACAACTTTCCTCTTGCTTCTACAAAATTGCTAAATTCGCTACCAGCCACAAGTCCTACACCCACCACTGTTCCTCTCTCCAAAAACTACAATGGTTAGAACTACCAAACCACCTAACCTACATTCAACTAAGTCTTGCACATAAGCTTATTTTTAACCCCTCCCTATGCCCCTCCCTTTCTACTACCTTTAAAATGCACCTACCAGATAGAGTATTAAGGACCAACAACCAAAATCTACTAGAAGTCCATAAAACAAATCGTCCCCCAGGTAAAAATCTTCTATCCTATGGCTTTGCACGCCTCTGGAACTCTCTACCATCATCCATTCGCACAACCGGTAACCATTTCATTTTCAAAAAATCTCTTCATTCTCATCTAGTATCCCAGTGGGAATGCTCTTGCTCCCACCCCACATAACAAACACTAATAAAGTCCATCTTCCTCCTCACCAACAATTGTCCTATTTTCCCCCAACTCATACATTATTATTCTTATGGATCTTCCATAAATGCACTAGGCTGCACCTCTTCATTTGTATGCTTCTAATACATATGACTTCTCAATATCTTTGCAATATTCCACATGTTGTCTGTATCTTCTACAAGTTTCATCTCCAGTCCGTACTACTCCTAATATTTCTTAAACTAATGAAATTGTTGTCTGTTGTCTGTATCATCTGTAAGTTTCATCACAAGTCTGTATTACTCCTAATGTCTCATGTGCTATTTGAAATTGTATAGTGAATCTCAATTCTTTATATCTGTAAGTTTTATCACAACTCTGTACTACTCCTAATGATACATGTGCTATTTGAAATTGTTTAAGTGATTCTTAATTTTTGTTTATCTATCATTAATAAGCTATTGTAACCTAGATTGTTTGGAGATTTCTCCCCAGGACTCCATTGAAAACGGGTTCATTTTGGCCCAATGGACTATCCTGGTAAACCAACTGCAAATAAACCAACTGCAAATAAATAAACTACAGGCTTGTGAAGTCGGAATATACTTGGAGTGAGTCAGCATGTGGGATGGACCCAGAGCAGTAGTGAATGGTGCATGTGTAGTGGTGCGTTTTTTCCTAACTTGAGAATGGATGCCTGCTGTGTTAGTGATGTGTTGAGGCATGTGCACGGATAACTATGAACTATGGGTATACATATAAATGAAGCAGCATATGAATAGTGTAGTGGTTAGAGCATCCGCTTAATGAACAGGCATTCACGGTTCAAGTTCGACTATAGCACATATCATTTTCCATGTGGAATGAATGTCGTCCTGCTGTAAAAACGACATAATAACATGTAAAAGTGAACTTGAGTATCACATGGGACTTTTAACCAGATCATTTCAATCAAAGGGGTACTGTCATAATGAATAAGGCACAAGTAAGCACAAATAAGCGGTAGTAAACATATATAACAAACAGTAAGCATATGCAACTGCACTTGTGTGGGTGTAAGCAGCGCCCAGCATAGGAAATGTATATGAGTATGTACAGATGTAATATATATATATATATATATATATATATATATATATATATATATATATATATATATACATACACATACACACACACATATATATATACATACACATACACACACACATATATATATATATGATGAATGAACGTCGTAACAATAAAGCATAGACAAGGGATGAGAAGGGAATCAACAGCAACTATAGTATCATAGAGTGCTGTCAGCGTATGCCATATCACGCTGGCCAAGAGTGAGAAAAGCACTGCTACACAAACCACAGATAGGATATTACCAGTGAGAGTAACATAGTTGAATTGCTAAGTCTACTTTACACACAGACAGAGGGTAGTCCCAGCAGCAAAATTATTAAGAGCGTTTAGCCCTCCTACCATGACACAAGCAAGGGCTGGTATGTTCAAAGACTAAATGGTGGTAGAGCCTGAAAATACATGAGGTGGGACAACATATGTGTAGGGCCTCTAACGCTCTGGAGAGGGCAATGTTTGGAGGTGTGTCATGGCTGCGATAACAAGTGGATAATAGAAGTTACGCATGCAGGTTGAACACGGGTGGGGTGGAGGAACTATGGGTATGAAATTATGGATCCAGGAGTGCCAGGGTTGGATGGCCCGGTTCTAACTGGACCACCCCGTGGAGGTCAGCGAGTTCGTAGTAGGTATATATGCATACACACATGCAGACATCAATATGTAGAAGTACATTCTCTGTAACACATATATTCCATTTGTAGACATAAATAATAGGAATGTGCACATACAAACATCGACAGTAGATGGAATAAAAGGCTGTGCAGAAGAGGGATGGGACAAAACTGCCACAACGCAGAGGCGTGTACAGTGTCCTAAGTCAGTGCTGTGCTGATGATAATCAAATGTGAGGGCTTCCCCACACATGGAATCATTCCTGTGATCTGCCCACTACGGCAATGCCAAGTACTAAACCGGTCTAACTGTAAAGGAAATACGCTGAACACGTACATAATTAGGCTACCATGTGTAACGTGTGCGATACCGCATAGTCATACATATTAATGAATTGTAGCATCATGTTAACGGGAGTAAGGATGTAATGAAGTATAGAATCTACTCTTGCCATAAACACTTGCGTGTTCCATGTGGAGTAGCCCAATAATTACAAATAGTATTCCTTTGGTCGCTCAAGTCACCAATGTTCATGGACTAAACGTATGGGAGGTCTAAGGATATGGGGAGTGAGTAAACCGATGGGATGGCTCTATAGGAGTAGGGTGTGGCCAGTGTGTAGTGTTGTCAATACACCGCGAATCCAACAGGAGAATGGATGACAGCAGTGTTAGGGAGGCGTTGGGGTGTGTTTGGGGAACCAGGAGCCATGGGTATATGGCTATATATGCATATGGAGCAGCACAGCAATAGTGCATTCGTTAGAGCAACCCCCTAACGAACAGACATTCTCGTACTGAATCACACTGTATCACATTCCATTTACCATCAGTAATCCGTATATGAACATATTGTGACATCTGTCCACTGTATAACGTGCTAAATACCGATTACAAGATAACTGGAGTGAAGTGTCGGTGTCATAATGAATAAGGCACTAGTATGCAGGTGAAGCATATATAAACACCATTACGCATGTGTAAGTGTGTATGCGTGGGGAATGTATTGGTTTACAGACACACACACACACACACACACATATATATATATATATATATATATATATATATATATATATATATATATATATATATCAGCAATATAAATGGTAACAGCAGCAACAACCATGCAGTTCTTCCCAAATGAAAACGGCTCAGTTCAAATAAAGCAATGCATATAATATCCAAAAGAATCAGGTTTAATAAGTGCACACAGTAGGTAAGCGCTTTCACAATGCAGCTTCTTCAGACCATTAAAATGTGCAATTAATTAGTCAGCCTTTATATACTCTATATTAATTAACTCTGACGTCATAATTACAACTCACAATTTAAAGTGACCAACCTAACATTTACCATAAGAAACTCTAACATATATTATAAAAACTCCATATAAATATCACAACAGAAAATTATGACATTAATATAAAAGTATGAATATATAAATATAAATAAATCATATAAATACCGTAGAAGCTAAACATTGACTACTATGACAGGACATTTTTTCAGCGACATCCACCTACTGTTTTAAAATAAACCCACTCAGCAATCGCCACACTAACAGTTTATCAAACCAGTAGTTAGCATATAAACAATTTTAATAGTATAAAACTATATATAGAACAAAATAAAATAAAATGTGAGATGAAAATATTAACTAATATACAAGATCAAGGACCAATAACTTCAATAGACATGCATAATAATGCATTGCTAACGCACCTAAACTACAATCTCATGTATAATATACATTAATTAAAATTCATATTTACCTAACTCGCATACTCTTAGTTTTAAGAAATGTTCTGATCGAAGCCCTCTCATTCAGTCCCTTACCTGAATCAGCTCTCAAACGTATGATCCATTTAACTTCCTTCTCTTCAGTGACATTTCTAACATTACCTCCCCTTATATTAGATGAGATAACCTCAACAACCATAAATTCAAAGGTATGTTGATGCACTGCTAGCATTACATGCTTTGCTAAAGCATTAGTGATTAAACCTGTTCTAATATTATAGAGGTGCTCCCTGATTCTATTTTTAAAATACCTGTCTGTCTTTCCTACATAAAAGGATCGACAGGCTACACATACAGCAAGATATACCAACCACATGCTGGGTGTTACAATTCGCTGAACACTTAAAAATATACTCCATTCCTGTATCAGGATGCACAAACTTACCAGTACTATTTGTATATGAACAAAAATTACATTCACCACATGGAATAGTACCTGTTGTAACAGCAGATCTATCTCTAGCTTGTTGGTAGCATAACATCCTTTTTAAATTGCACTTGTTCTTATACCTAAACTTAGGTTTCCCACCAGTAATATTAGCAATCTGTGGGTCAGTCAAAAGCACGTTCCAATGTTTATTAAATATATCATAAATATTCCTATTATCTATAGTGTAAAACATAGGTATCCTTATCTCAGAGTTCTCTGAAGAATCTCTAAACCTCTCAACATTAAGATAATCAGAAAAATAGGGCTTAACTCTATCTCTCCTCAGAGAGTCTAGATCACATAGCCCTTCATTCAAATCATACTGACCATACCCTCGCTGCATAAATCTATCCCGAAGATTCAATAGCTCTGAAGAAAAGCCAATATCAGTATTACTCAGTCTAGAAACACGCATTCCCTGCCCCCTTACCACATTACGAAATACATAATTCGGATGCATGCTTTGTTTATGTAGAAGTGTATTCTTATGACATTCCTTCCTATATACTCCTGTATTGAAGGAACCATCACTCAAGCTTTCCACAAAAATACCCAAAAACATAACCTTCACTGTTGATGAATACATGATAAATTTCAAATAACTAGTTGCATTATTCATCCCTTCCACAAATCCATCTAACAAATTCTTACTACCAGCCAAATAAAAAGACGTCATCTACAAAAATCTATAAAAAGGTACATATCTATGAAATGATTCCATCTGAAATAAGACTTCCTCCTCCCAAAGTGCTAAAAGCATGTTGGCGTAGCTATTGGCACAAGATGTGCCCATAGCCACACCATCACACTGGAGGAAAGGGGTCTCCTCAAAAAGAAAAATATTACTTTCAAGGATTGTTCCAGAAATAAACTGATAATATCTATCAACTTATCATCATATATACTATGTTTACGCAAATAACGTCTCACAAAGTCAACCCCTTCCACATTAGGTATAACTGTGAAAAGGGATTGTATATCCAAAGTTACAAGCATTAAATCATTATCTAACCAAAAGTTACAAGTGAAAACATATAGGTAGTTCAAAAACTGTTTAGTGTCTCTCAAAATCTTAGGATTCTCATTAACAAGGGGGCATAAATACTTCTCTACATAGACTGAGAATGGCTCTGTACACCACCCCCTACCAGATACAATAGGCCTCATAGGGGGATTGTAACCATTCTTATGAACCTTATGGAGATCTTTTATCGTAGGTATGATAGGGTCACTGACATACAAATACTTACACAGATCCTTTGTAATTAAACCACTTCTAACCAAATCATCTAGCATGGCTTTAATACTGCCAATGCTAACAGTAATCACATTATGATCAATCAAACTGTAAAATTTATCGTCATCCAACATTTCCCTCATAGAAAGCTGGTATCTACAAGTATCCATCACTACCACGGGGCCACCCTTATCAGCTGGTCTAATAACTATATTAACATCTGATTGTAATTTTTTCAAGGCTTCACGTTCTCTTAAACTCAAATTAGTAGATCTTACGTTTGAGAGCTGATTCAGGTAAGGGACTGAATGAGAGGGCTTCGATCAGACCATTTCTTAAAACTAAGAGTATGCAGGTTAGGTAAATATGAATTTTAATTAATGTATATTATACATGAGATTGTAGTTTAGGTGTGTTAGCAATGCATTATTGTGCATGTCTATTGAAGTTATTGGTCCTTGTTCTTGTATATTAGTTAATATTTTTATCTCACATTTTATTTTATTTTGTTCTATATATAGTTTTATACTATTAAAATTGTTTATATGCTAACTACTGGTTTGATAAGCTGTTAGCGTAGCGATTGCTGAGTGGGTTTATTTTAAAACAGTAGGTGGATGTCACTGAAAAAAATTTCCTGTCATAGTAGTTAATGTTTAGCTTCTATGGTATTTTTATGATTTATTTATATTTATATATTCATACTTTTATAGTAATGTCATCATTTTCTGTTGTGATATTTATATGGAGATTTTTATAGTATATGTTAGAGTTTCTTATGGAAAATGTTAGGTTGGTCACTTTAAATTGTGAGTTGTAATTATGATGTCAGAGTTAATTAATATAGAGTACATAAAGGCTGACTAATTAATTGCGCATTTTAATGGTCTGAAGAAGCTGTATTGTGAAAGCGCTTACCTACTGTGTGCACTTATTAAACCTGATTCTTTTGGATATTATATGCATTGCTTTATTTAAACTGAGCCATTTTGTTTGGGAAGAACTGCATGGTTGTTGCTGCTGTTACCAT
The DNA here is from genome assembly GCF_019279795.1 of Protopterus annectens. Lineage (NCBI taxonomy): Eukaryota > Metazoa > Chordata > Ceratodontiformes > Protopteridae > Protopterus > Protopterus annectens. The sequence continues at coordinate 66,985,210 of NC_056751.1, forward strand.
TTATATTGCTGCTATACTCGTTATTTTTAACAGTGCAACATTTACCTTGTGGAGTGTTGGCGTGGTTTTCTTTGTACTGGTTTCTCTATTTTCCACACACCACGAGGACATGGCGGAAGGAGTATCAACTGCTTTGGAATTGAGTTATAGACCGGAGGTCGGACAGTGTAATTTGGAGCTGAATAGCAAACTAGAGACTGGGCTGTGAGTTGCTCAAAGGCAGGAGGCTGGATTTCATGTTGGCGCTAATCCTATGGAGAGGTTTAACTTCCTGATGAATGAAAGTAATAATCCGCTTGTAGCATATGAAGCCAATACAGCGGAATCTGCTGATCTGGTAGGTGTAGATGAGGTTGATAACCTGAAGAGGGTGATAGATCAATTAGAATTGGATTTCTTGAAATTAAAACGTTTACAGTTGCAGAGACAGCATTTTGAAGCCTGTTTGCAGAGATAAATAGTACCAAGGGGCTTGCGTGTCTTAAAGATGCCAACCTATGGAGCACAATTCCCTGAACTTTTGGCTAAGTGGCAGCTTCTCAACCTAGAGGTGAGCGCTAAATATATGACATTGTTAATAGAATTTTTTAAGCCTGAGGAGGATAGCCTCAGGGTATCTATTAAGGAGCAACAAGCCATGTTATATACACAATTTAATAAGGCAATAGTTGACACCTCGTTAGAAGTTTTGTTGGATGGTATTGCCATATTAGAAAGAAGAACTCTAATGCAGAAAAGGGGTAAGCTGGATAGAGACACTAGAGATTTCCAGCTAGGCCATGTCTTCACCTGGCCCAGAGTCAATAATAATAATAATGAAAGAACTGAGGCATGAGGTGTTGGTAATGATGTGACAGCATGGAATGTTAATGAATGTGGAAAAGGAACTGTGAGGTCTGCTGAAACCAATAGTAATGTAACAATACCACCTCCTACGTTAGATCTAAGGGAAGTCACCAATAGTAGTAATAATAACTCTATATCTGTGAAGAGTGTCAATGTAGTGACACTCAATGATAATACATCTTCAGTCATTTCTGATGGTAATGATAGTGTCCGTTCTGTGGACACACGTCCTAAAGGGATGCAGAGGTATGACCTTGGAGCATCTACTAGTAATAATGTGACTGGTAATTTTCATCAGTTCCCTTTACCCATACCAGTAGAGAGAGGTATGAGGAGGGTGCGTTCTGCCAGTTGAGGAAGGCAGAAACGGAAAATCTCTCCTGAGAGACAGTCTGGTCGTACTCTCAAGAAAATGTGGAGTCAGGTCGGGACTGCCTAATTTGGAACATATCCAACAGAGTCCTTGACTCATATGAATGTTCAGTCCTTAATAAAGGGCTTAGTTTCATACCTACTAGTATGACTGAACTTACTGATGTTATGACTGATTTGAGGACATTTACTAGGAATATCATGTTGAAATTGGAAATGAGAGGGGATGTGTCTTTTGATGAAATTAGGTTTAAAAGATCAAGTACCTATATACCTAATTACCATCCTTTGGTGCTAGCTTTTGATGTTAGTTGAAGATGATTTGCATAAATATTTTAGTAATGTATATGGTGGAACCTCTCAGAAACTAAAGACTAATTTGAGTTTCAGAGAACGTGAAGCCTTGAAAAAATTACAATCAGATGTTGATATAGTTATTAGACCAGCTGATAAGGGTGGCCCCATGGTAGTGATGGATACTTGTAGATACCAGTTTTCTATGAGGGAAATGTTGAATGACGATAGATTTTACAGTTTGATTGATCATAATGAGATTACTGTTAGAATTAGCAATATTAAAGCCATGCTAGATGATTTGGTTAGAAGTGGTTTAATTACAAAGGATCTGTTTAAGTATTTGTATGTCAGTGACCCTATCATACCTACAATACAAGGTCTCCCTAAGGTTCATAAGAATGGACACAATGCCCCTATGAGGCCTATTGTATCTGGTAGGGGGTGGTGTACAGAGCCATTCTCAGTCTATGTAGAGAAGTATTTACGCCCCCTTGTTAATGAGAATCCTAAGATTTTGAGAGACACTAAACAGTTTTTGAATGACCTATATGTTTTCTCTGGTAACTTTCGGTTAGATAATGATTTAATGTTTGTAACTTTGGATGTACAATCCCTTTTCACAGTTATACCTAATGTGGAAGAGGTTGACTTTGTGAGACGTTATTTGCATAAACATAGTACATATGATGATAAGTTGATAGATATTATCAGTTTATTTCTGGAAACAATCCTTGAAAGTAATATCTTTCTTTTTGAGGAGACCCCTTTCCTCCAGCTTGATGGCGTGGCTATGGGCGCACCTTGTGCCAATAGCTACGCCAACATGTTTTTAGCACTGTGTGAGGAGGAAGTCTTGTTTCAGATGGAATCATTTCATAGATATGTACCTTTTTATAGACGTTTTGTAGATGACGTCTTTTTTATTTGGACTGGTAGTGAGAATTTGTTAGATGGATTTGTGGAAGGGATGAATAATGCAACTAGTTATTTGAAATTGATCATGTATTCATCAACAGTGAAGGTTACGTTTTTGGATATTTTTATGGAAAGGTTGAGCGATGGTTCCTTCAATACAGGAGTATATAGGAAGGTATGTCATAAGAATACACTTCTACATAGACAAAGCATGCACCCGAATTATGTATTTCGCAATGTGGTAAGGGGGCAGGGAATGCATGTTTCTAGACTGAGTAATACTGATATTGGCTTTTCTTCAGAGCTATTGAATCTTAGGGATAGATTTATGCAGCGAGGGTATGGTCAGTATGATTTGAATGAAGGGCTATGTGATCTAGACTTTCTGAGGAGAGATAGAGCTAAACCCTATTTTTCTGATTATCTTAATGTTGAGAGGTTTAGAGATTCTTCAGAGAACTCTGAGATTAGGATACCTATGTTTTACACTATAGATAATAGGAATATTTATGATATATTTAATAAACATTGGAACGCTAGATTGCTAATATTATTGGTGGAAAACCTAAGTTTAGGTATAAGAACAAGCGTAATTTAAAAAGGATGTTATGCTACCAACAAGCTAGAGATAGATCTGGTGTTACAACAGGTACTATTCCGTGTGGTGAATGTAATTTTTGTTCATATATAGATAGTACTGGTAAGTTTGTGTATTCTGATACGGGAATGGAGTATATTTTTAAGTGTTCAGAGAATTGTAACACCCAGCATGTGGTTTATCTTGCTGTATGTGTAGCCTGTCAATCCTTTTATGTAGGAAAGACAGACAGGTATTTTAAAAATAGAATCAGGGAGCACCTCTATAATGTTAGAACAGGTTTAGTCACTAATGCTTTAGCAAAGCATGTGATGCTAGCAGGGCATCAACATACCTTTGAATTTATGGTTGTTGAGGTTATCTCATCTAATATAAGAAGAGGTAATGTTAGAAATGTCACTGAAGAGAAGAAAGTTAAATGGATCATACGTTTGAGAGCTGATTCAGGTAAGGGACTGAATGAGAGTGCTTCGATCAGACCATTTCTTAAAACTAAGAGTATGCGAGTTAGGTAAATATGAATTTTAATTAATGTATATTATACATGAGATTGTAGTTTAGGTGTATTGGCAATGCATTATTTTGCATGTCTATTGAGGTTATTGGTCCTTGTTCTTGTATATTAGTTAATATTTTCATCTCACATTTTATTTTATTTTGTTCTATATATAGTTTTATACTATTAAAATTGTTTATATGCTAACTACTGGTTTGATAAACTGTTAGTGTGGCGATTGCTGAGTGGGTTTATTTTAAAACAGTAGGTGGATGTCGCTGAAAAAAATTCCTGTCATAATAGTTAATGTTTAGCTTCTATGGTATTTTTATGATTTATTTATATTTATATATTCATACTTTTATAGTAATGTCATCATTTTCTGTTGTGATATTTATATGGAGTTTTTTATAGTATATGTTAGAGTTTCTTATGGTAAATGTTAGGTTGGTCACTTTAAATTGTGAGTTGTAATTATGATGTCAGAGTTAATTAATATAGAGTATATAAAGGCTGACTAATTAATTGCACATTTTAATGGTCTGAAGAAGCTGTATTGTGAAAGCGCTTACCTACTGTGTGCACTTATTAAACCTGATTCTTTTGGATATTATATGCATTGCTTTATTTGAACTGAGCCATTTTCGTTTGGGAAGAACTGCATGGTTGTTGCTGCTGTTACCATTTATATTGCTGCTATACTCGTTATTTTTAACAGTGCAACATTTACCATGTGGAGTGTTGGCGTGGTATATATATATATATATATATATATATATATATATATATATATATATGTGTTAGAAAATATGTATTAATGTATGTATTAACAATATGCTTAGTGCATTTATAGCTTGAAAGGGTTAACACATTTATTCTATTTCATACTGCATAATTCTGTACAAACTGCAGTTGCTTTCTGACCTTGTACTGTTAGCTAAAATCTTGCTTGTGACTTGGAAATTTACTGAGAAGCAGGTGATTTCTGCTTGCATTAGGAAAATAACGAACAGAACAATACTACATGTATGAATACTACTTGTATTGTGCAACTAACAGTGGGTAAAACTGCCTTCCAGTTTATAGCCTGCTACAGACCACCCTCCCAAACCCAGGAACCCCACTCGGCCTTCCTGAGAACACTGGAAAATATGAAGGTCTCTCCAAACACCATTATATTGGGCGACTTCAACTACCCAAACATAGACTGGGAGCATTACTCTAGCTCCAGCACCCTAGCCCAAAGGTTCCTAGAATTTATAAACTCAAATGCTATGGAACAACTTGTTACCACTCCCACAAGAGGGGAAAACATACTGGACCTGATCATCACCAACATTGGGACTCTATGCTCCAGACCAGAAGTGTATCCCTCACTGGTAAGATCAGACCATAAACTAATCTCACTGGATATTTACATCCCGACCCAATCCCCTGCCCAGAAAACCACAGTGAAAAACTTCTCTAAAGCAAATTTCACACTCCTCAAAACCAAGGTGGAATCCTTCAAAGCCCCCGGGCCTGTGGAAAATACAGCCCAGACCGCAGAATCCTTTATAAACGCATTCTATGAACACCTTCAGGAATGCATGGATCATGCGATCCCAAATAAAACCAAGACCCAATCCTCCAAAGGCAGATGTCCTGTCTGGTGGACCCCAGCCATAAACAAACTATACAATAGAAGGAGGAAGCTACTAAATGATAGAGCCAAATCCCAAAAAGGGAAGACATCACTGATCAGTATTAGCATAAATCTACGGGCACTCATAAAATTGTCTAAGGCCAGCTTCGAGAGAAAAATTGCACAGGACACTAAGGATAATCACAAAGCTTTCTTTAGTTATGTTAGGAACCTGGGTGGTAATTCCCAGATATGCTCAGAATCAGTCCAAAATGACAAAAAATACACCGAACCCACAGACATTGCCAACATCCTAGCTGACAGGTTCAGCGCAAACTCCCCCCCCCCACCAAAAGGGCAAATATCTATCTCAGCAGAGTGTGCTCCCCTGACATCTCAGATGCTCAGGTAAGAGCCGCCCTCTCCAAAGCAAAAAACACAGCATCAATGGGACCAGACAGTGTCCCGGGCTGTGTCCTACATGAACTCCAAGAAGAGCTAAACCCAAACATAAAACTGCTGTTCAATCTCAGCCTTACTACAGGATATGTGCCCAAAGAGTGGCGTACAGCAGCAGTGGTCCCTCTCCATAAAGGTGGTGCCTCAACGGATCCTGGAAACTATCGCCCATAAGCCTGACTAGCTTGGTCTGCAAAGCTATGGAAAGGATCATCATGGACCTCATAAATAAAGATATTGGGGACCTACAGACACTGGATCCTACCCAGTTCGGCTTTGTTAAGGGCAGATCCTGCCTCTTAAACCTGGTTGATTTCTTTGAAACAGTCACCAAGGCCATTGACGAGGGGAAGTTGGTCCACACAGCCTACCTGGACCTCGCAAAAGCCTTTGATACAATACCCCACTCGGGCATTATAGATAAGCTCACCAGCTTAAATATAAACCCC